>NC_047115.1:4739102-4756602 GCF_902500255.1 Thalassophryne amazonica | reverse complement strand
TGACTAAGGTCCTTCTCCTCTGATCTCCCAGTTTAGACAGGCATCCAGCTCTAGGAAGAGTCCTGGTGGATCTGAACGTCTTCCATTTACAGGTGATGGAGGCCACTGTGCTCATTGGGACCTTCAAAGCAGCAGAAATGTTTCTGTATCCTTCCCCAGATTTGTGCCTCCAGACAATCCTGTCTCAGAGGTCTGCAGACAATTCCTCTGACTTCATGCTGGCTGCCACAGGTCCTGGGAGACGCCTTTCCTTCTACCTCAGTAATCGAGAGTTCACACCGAATAGGCCAGGCCAACCCTAATCATTCCTTAAAACCCAGGACAATTATCATGAAATTTCTGAGCTACAGATTTTGTGAAATGGCTCTGAGAGCTTCTAGGAGCATTAAAGAAGCGAAATATGGAAACCAGAGGATGAGCTTCTTTCCTGACATGTTGGTGGAGACCTGGCAGCACCAGAGACGTTTAGATGGTGTGAAAGCCAAGTTCCGAGCCATGAGTATCCTCTATGGCTTACTGTATCCAGCGCATCTGATCATCACGCATAACGACAGGCGCCGGACCTTCAAGACGGTTGCGGAGGCAGAAGACTACATTCGCGGAATTCAGGATGAGTTACCATCAACGTCTCCTCAAATGAAGAGCTGAAGGACACAGTAGCAGGGTGACTCAGTCCGGGGCAGTTTCAGTAAGCTGTTTAATTAAAGCCCTTTGAAATCGGGCCCCTTAGATATTCATAATAACTGATTTTCATCAACACTGAGGGGTAAGTTTGGGCTCCTGCATCTATATAGGGACAATACTGATGGACAGTAACTGCATGTGACCATCCCATCATATTGCGTTTTGTTTTGGATGTTGTTGTGCTGGGTGTTAGACAATCTTGCCTTTGGGATAAATGTTGTGTGGCTCTCCTTCAAACTGCTTATATGTTCGCTTGTCTTAATATGGTCGTGACATCTTTGAGTTTTTAATGAGCCTGTTCACATGGATGTGTGCACACTCACACATCACCATCCACTTTGTGGTTGAAACGTTGTGCATAACCAGAGTTGAATGTTCTCATGGGTTGTCACGTGCAGTTCTCTGTGCCAGAGTTTTGGGGGAAGAGGTCTACTCTCAGGGTTATGTTTTCTACATTGTTTTTTACATGAACTGCTGTAGTCTGTGGCAAAGAAATGAAAGGGTGCACACAGTGTTCAGATATTTAAGAACTCATAACAAAAATGTTTACTATACGGTGCTATGGCCAGTAGGTTGGATGTGATCATTTCAAGCTGAAATGTGAGAGGTATGAATAAACTGATAAAGTTAAAACAAGTACTAGGCAGAGTTAAACAGCTAAAATCCAATATTGAGTTCCTGCAGGAGACACATTTCTACAGGAGACACTCATCCTAAACATTAACAGAATTAAAACCAGATGGCCAGGAAAGGTTTTATTCAGATAGTTTCACCTCTCATGCTAGGGGAGTGATGATATTAATTCATAAATCGATTCCATTTCAAACAAAGAGTGAATACATAGATCCATCAGGCAGATTTATCACACTTAGTGGCACTATAGTTTCCACGCAGGTTAATTTAGTATCTGTATCTGCCCCTAATGGGGAGGATCCTTCTTTTTATCAAAATCTCTTTCTTACTTTATCATCTTATAGTGGACATTATATTGTGGGGGGGTGATTTTAATTGCACATTGGATCCGATAATTGACCGCTCAACTGGTATTGATAATACACATCAACATACAAGGAACTCCCTTAAAAAAATCATGAGTGACTTAAACATAATTGAGATTTGGAGACATCTTCATCCTGGAAAAAGAGAATAGTCATGCCTCTCTAATACATATTAAACATACTCTCGAATAGATTATTTTTTAATTTCGACTAATCTATTGTCAAAAATTAACAGATGTTGGTATGATAGCCTATTATTATCTGATCACGCTCCGGTGTCTTTATCCAGCCAGATACTTAATGTACCTTCATCTAAACCTCTATTTCGCTTTCAAGCTTAATGGCTTCAAATTCTTGACTTTGTGAGGTTTTTGGATGAAAGAATAACTGAATATTTTTCCATAAATACAAACCAGACAAGCACTTCAGTCAGGTGGGAAGCATTTAAAGCCTACATAAGGGGTGAGATTATTAGTTATATGAAGCACAAATGCAAGTCTCATTGGGAGGAGGCCCCGAAGACCCAGGACACGCTGGAGGGACTACATCTCTCGGCTGGCTTGGGAACGCCTTGGGGTTCCCCCGGAGGAGCTGGGGGAGGTGTGTGTGGATCGGGAGGTCTGGGCAGCTTTGCTTGAGCTGCTGCCCCCGCAACCCGACTCCGGATAAAGAGGAAGAACATGGATGGATGGATGGAAGCACAAATCCAAATTACATTACAATCAATTGCAGTCCCTTGAAAAACAAATCAAAGAACTAGAAAAGGAGCTATATCACAGTGTGAACAAGGAAAAACAATATGAATTGCTCCTACTGAAATCTAAATATAATGAATTAACTACCACTAAAATAGCTAATAATTTGTTATGGTTGAAGCAGTCATATTATGATCAGGGTGAGAAGGCTGGTAAGCTTTTAGCATGGCAAATTAAGAAAACACAGACAGATATATTAACTCTATTACATCAGAAAATGGTGAGAAACTGATTGATCCAGCTGATATTACAATGCATTTACAAAATACTATGAGTGCCTATATAAATTTGAAGGTCCTGATGATGACGAAAAACAGAATAGGTTTTAAATCAGCTTGAACTCCCGACACTGGATGAGGAGGTTAAAATTGGCCTTGTTAGAAGTTTGACTATTAAAGAGCTTTCAGATGCACTTAGCCACATGAATAATGGCAAGGTGCCTGGGCCAGATGGCCTTCCATAAGAAATTTGCAGGAAAATTGCTGCCCCGCCTTCTTGAAATGTTTAAGGAATCATATGAAGTACAAATTCTTCCACAATCTTTGAAATCAGCAATAATTTCTCTTCTGCTAAAACCAGGTAAATCTCCATCAGAAATGGGTTCATATCGCCCTATATCCCTTATGTCCTGTGACACTAAAATACTTTGCAAAGCTTTGGCCAGGAGAATTGATTCACAAATTCAAAGCTGATTGCTAATGACCAGAATGGATTTGTACTCGGCAGACAAGCTTATCACAATACTCGTAGGTTATTGAATGTTTTATATGCAAAAAAAGATGCCACTGATCACGCGATTCTTTCTTTAGATGCCGAAAAAGCTTTTGATAGGATAGGGGGGAGGTATCTTTTTGAGACTCTTAGAAGATTTGGCTTTGGAGATATCTGAAATGGATTTGGTTATTATACACAGACCCAATCGTTAAAATTTCAACAAATTATCAAATTTTGAAATCCTTCAATCTTTGCAGGTCCACACGCCAAGGATGTCCATTATTATCCCCATTATTATTTTTGTTTGCTACTGAACCCTTAGCTATAGCAATCCGTCAGTCCCCTGATATTTTGGGTATTAAAATAGGCCAAATTGAACATCGTTTGTCCCTTTTTGCTGATGATATAATTTTATTTTTAACAAAGGTGGGGGGGGGGGGTTCAAGATGGTGCCGTGAAGTAGTGTTGTATTGGAGAGTGGCAGCGCTTAATTTCGTGATTCTTGCTCTTATTATCCACGGAGACATGACAAGGTGGTCATATTTTCATTTTTAGGTCACTATGAGCCTCAATACCAACTTCTTCAGATCGTCTGATGGCAGGCAAGGCAATAATAGTCCTGCAACTGATATCACAGCTGACTCCAATAGTGAAGATAGCGAGGATGCTAGCATGCTATCTGGCAATAGCGGAGCAATGAACCCTGCGCTACAAGAGGTAATCCATGCTGTAACATCAAACCTCACTAAAGTTTTTGAAGACAAACTGGAGCCAATATCACAGTTCCTGCAGTCACAGCAAGAACAACTGAGGAGGCACAAAATGCGCATTACTGAAGCAGAGACATGGATTTCGGCCATAGAGGATGCCTCCACGCCCATGTATAGCAAGCTTAGCGCATTGGTGAAAAAAGTGGCAAATTTGTTGAGCGAGCAGATGACCAAGAAAATAGAGGCAGACGCAAGAACATCAGGATCCTCAATCTACTAGAGGGCGTGGAGGGAAACGATCCCACACTTCCAACACTTTTAAACATCGAGACAAAGACGGGTCACATGAAAGTGGAGACAGCGCACCGCACCGGACCATTTGCTACCTGCGACCAAAGACCACATCCTGTGATTGTGAGGCTTCACAACTATCAGGATAAGCAGAGGATTATGAATGCGTCGTGGGAGAAAAGCAAGAAAAAGCATCCACTGAAATACAAGGACGCCACACTGATGATCTTTCAAGATTTCTCTTCGGCGGTTGTCCATAAACGTAAAAGTTTTGATGGAGTGAAGAGGCAACTCAAAGCTGTGGGCGCCGCTTACAGGATGCTCTAACCTGCCTTGGTGAAGGTCACTCACCGCGGGATCATGAAGGTTTATCCGGATCCTGAAGAGGTGGATAAATATTTAGACTCTCTGGAACCAGCTGCCCCAAACAACTCTACTTCACCGGATTAAGAACTACCTTAACGTGCTCGTAGATGTTCTGGTTGACCTCACACCTTGAGTGATTGCACACTGCACAAATAAATGTATGTTTAATGTTATAATTTGTGCATTACACCGATGGCACTGCCACTCCCCCCTTTTGTTTCTTGCTTGAGTGTTTAGGTGTTTACTCTTGCTGTTAGGAAACCCTTTCACTAGTACCTCTGCTTATTAGCAGAAGGACAGTGTATCATGTTCATTGCCGATGAGAAATGTGAGTGAGTCTTTGTTTGATTAAACATCTTCCTGATTTTTTCCTGTGGTTCTGTGTCATCTGTTGTGTGGGCCGCTGAGGAGGAGGTACTGCTGGCCCACCACCACCACATGGCGCCCTGCTTGAAGTGCGGGCTTCAAGCACGAGAGGGAGTCGGAGCAACCGGGAGTGACAGCTGTCACTCATCATCAGCACCAGCTGTCACTCATCCACAGTTCATCACCACCACCATAAAGGCCGGACTACAACTCCACCTCCCCGCCGAGAAATCATCCACTAGAGCGGTAATTTCTCTGCTGAACCTAACATTGACTTAGAGTCTGAACTTCTTTGCAGCCGTTTACCTGTAGTGTGCCTTATCTGAGGGATTGGCGTTTGGTGTGCTCAGCGACGGCTTCGCTTCACACTCCAACCAGATAAGTGGTTAGACAGGAGCTGCACGAGTGTGTGATTGGAGGTGGAGGTGCTCCCTCCCAAAAGAACACAGACTGTGGGATTACTGAGTGTGCGAACTCACACTCATCAATACTGTTTCTGTTCTCTGCCAGCAGTACCAGGTCTGACAGCTGGAGGCGGTGGCCACCTGGGGATCCAGGACTTGGCGGCTCCGGTGTTCTTCAGATCCGTTGACGGTGAAGGCCGTGTGGGATCCGGCTTGGTTCGGGACGGATGTCTCCTATCCTCAAGCCTGCCCACACGTCATGCTACATATGATTGTCTGTGGCACCAAAACTGTGTTTGTCTGTATTCCGTTGTGCACTTCACAACATTAAATTGTTACTGTTTGGCTTATCCATTGTCCATTCATTTAACGCCCCCTGTCCGTGTTCCTACACCTTCACAACAGGATTTCTCGGCCAGCGTCATGGATCCCGAGGGGCGTCAACAATCGCTTGAACAGCCAATGGAAGAGCGAGGTGCACAGGCATCAGCAGGAGGCATGTTAGGTGAGCTGCAGCAAACCTTGACCGCTTTCACTGCTCGGCTGGACTTAGTCACCGAGCAGAATGTGATTCTCAATCGGAGGATGGAGGCTCTCACCGCCAAGGTGGAAGTGCAGGCTCAGGGTGCTGCTGCAGCACCTCCCCCTGCTGACCGGAGGCCTGAAACAGACATTCCTCTGGTCGTTCAACGAACCCCCCCACCGTCCCCTGAAGCATACATAAGCCCTCCGGAGCCGTACGGAGGCTGTGTCGAGACGTGCGCGGACTTCTTAATGCAGTGCTCGCTCGTCTTTTCACAGCGTCCCGTCATGTACGCGTCAGACGCTAGCCGGGTGGCTTACATAATAAATCTGCTTCGAGGAGAGTCACGCGCCTGGGCTACAGCGCTCTGGGAGCAGAATTCACGGCTCCTAACAACGTATACTGGGTTTGTGAGGGAGTTCAAGCAGGTTTTTGATCACCCCATAGAGGCAAATCTGCTTCGAACTTGCTGCTGTCAATCAGACAGGGGCGGCGGAGTGCAGCGGAGTATGCAGTTGACTTTCGCATCGCGGCAGCGAGGTCCGGCTGGAACAACGTTGCGCTCCGCGCCGCCTTCATAAACGGACTGTCTCCAGTCCTGAAGGAGCATTTACTGGCTAAGGATGAACCGCGGGATGTCGATGGGCTTGTTGATCTGGTTATACGATTAGATATTAGATAACCAATTAGAGGAACACCGCCGGGAGCAGGGCGGGAGGCGTGGCCGGGCACGAGCCGTCCCTCTTCCTTCCGGGTCCGAAAGGGTGCCGTCTTCCCCACGCTCCACAGCCCGTGACTCTCGTGTGGCAACAGCTCCCCCTGCTGACGAAGCTATGGACACGAGCAGGGCTAAAGTCAATACAAAGCTCAGACAACGGAGGCTGGTCCACGGGGAGTGTTTTTTCTGTGGCTCGAGTGAGCATCTACAGAGAGACTGCCCCAATCGGTTAAACAACAACGCCCGCCCTTAGAAACTGGGCTAAGGGTGGGCCATAATACGCACGCGGGGAAACCCCATAAATCCGCACGCATCCCAGTTACAATCCTGAGTGGGGATCTGACCCTTCACGCCCCAGCACTGGTAGACACGGGGTCGGAAGGGAATATGCTAGACAGCAGATGGACAAGGGAAGTAGGGCTCCCTCTAGTGGCTCTACCTTCACCTTTGAAGGTACGGGCACTAGATGGCACCCTTCTTCCATTAATCACACACCAGACACAACCAGTGCCATCGTGGTGTCTGGTAATCACAGGGAGGAGATTGTGTTTTATATCACACCTTCTACCTCCCGTGTGATTTGGGGTTATCCTTGGATGATAAAGCACAATCCCCGGATTGATTGGCCGTCTGGGGTTGTGGCTCAGTGGAGCGAAACCTGCCACCGGGAATGTCTCGGATCCTCGGTTCCGCCTGGTGTGACAGCTAGTGAGGAGGTTAACGTCCCCCCCAATCTGACGGCGGTGCCAAGTGAGTACCATGATCTTCCTGACGTTTTCAGCAAAGATCTGGCGCTCACCCTCCCCCCGCACCGACCGTACGATTGTGCCATTGATTTGATTCCGGGCGCTGAGTACCCGTCCAGCAGGCTGTACAACATCTCACGTCCTGAGCGCGAATCAATGGAGACCTACATCCGGGACTCATTAGCTGCCGGGCTGATCCGGAATTCCACCTCCCCGATGGGTGCTGGTTTCTTTTTTGTGGGCAAGAAAGACGGCGGACTCCGTCCATGCATTGATTACAGGGGGCTGAACGAAATCACGGTTCGCAACTGATACCCTCTGCCCCTGTTAGATTCAGTGTTCACGCCCCTGCATGGAGCCCAAATTTTCACAAAACTGGATCTTAGGAATGCGTACCACTTGGTTCAGATCCGGAAGGGAGACGAAAGGAAGACGGCATTTAACACCCCGTTAGGTCACTTTGAGTACCTGGTCAAGCCGTTCGGCCTCACTAACACCCCCGCGACATTCCAAGCTTTGGTAAACGATGTCTTGCGGGATTTCCTGCATCGGTTTGTCTTCTTATATCTGGACGATATAGTCATCTTTTCCCCGGTTCCTGAGACTCATGTTACGCATGTACGTCAGGTCCTGCAGCGGTTGTTGGAGAACCGGCTGTTTGTGAAGGGCGAGAAGTGCGAGTTCCACCGTACTTCTTTGTCCTTCCTGGGGTTCATCATCTCCTCAAACTCCGTCGCACCCGATCCGGCCAAGGTAGCGGCGGTGAGAGATTGGCCCCAACCAACAAGCCGTAGGAAACTACAACAGTTCCTCAGTTTTGCTAATTTTTACCGGAGGTTCATCAAGGGCTATAGTCAGGTGGTTAGTCCCCTGACAGCCTTGACCTCCACAAAAGTCCCCTTCACCTGGTCAGATCAGTGCGAAGCTGCGTTTAGGGAGTTGAAACACCGATTCTCGACTGCACCAGTTCTGATGCAGCCCGATCCAAGTCGCCAGTTTATAGTCGAAGTGGACACCTCTGACTCAGGGATAGGAGCCGTGCTGTCCCAGAGCAGGGAGTCCGACAAGGTTCTCCACCCATGTGCCTATTTTTTCCGCAGGTTGACCCCGGCTGAAAGGAATTATGACGTCGGCAATCGGGAACTTCTTGCGGTGAAGGAGGCTCTGGAGGAGTGGAGACACCTGTTGGAGGGAGCTTCGGTACCATTCACGGTTTTCACTGACCATCGGAACCTGGAGTATATTTGGACCGCCAAGCGTCTGAACCCCAGGCAAGCCCGCTGGTCACTGTTCTTCGGGCGTTTTGACTTTCGGATCACATACCGCCCCGGGACGAATCTGATGCCGATCTGACGCCCTGTCCCGGGTGCACAAAGAGGAGGTCAGGACCGAGCTGTCAGACCCAACCGAAACCATCATCCCCGAGTCCACTGTCATGGCCACCCTCACCTGGGACGTGGAGAAGACCGTCCGGGAGGCCCTGACACAGAGCCCGGACCCGGGGACCGGCCCAAAGAACAGACTATACGTCCCACCAGAGGCAAGAGCTGCCGTCCTGGACTTCTGTCATGGTTCCAAGCTCTCCTGCCACCCAGGGGTGCGAAGAACCGTGGCAGTTGTCCGGCAGCGCTTCTGGTGGGCGTCTCTGGAAGCCGACGTCCGGGAGTACGTCCAGGCCTGCACCACCTGCACCAGGGGCAAAGCGGACCATCAAAAGACCCAGGGCCTCCTCCAGCCTTTGCCCGTGCCTCATCGCCCCTGGTCTCACATCGGCCTGGACTTCGTCACGGGCCTCCAGCCGTCCCAGGGCAAGACTACCATCCTCATGATAGTGGACCGGTTCTCCAAGGCGGCCCACTTTGTGGCCCTCCCGAAGCTCCTGACGGCCCAGGAGACTGCAGATCTCTTGGTCCACCATGTCGTGCGTCTGCATGGGATTCCATCAGACATTGTCTCGGATCGTGGTCCTCAGTTCTCCTCCCAGGTCTGGAGGAGCTTCTGCAGGGAACTGGGGGCCACCGTAAGTCTCTCGTCTGTGTACCACCCCCAGACGAATGGACAGGCAGAGAGGATGAATCAGGAACTGGAGCAGGCCCTCCACTGCATGACCTCTGCACACCCGATGGCCTGGAGTGACCATCTGGCCTGGATCGAGTACGCTCATAATAGCCAAGTATCATCTGCTACTGGCCTCTCCCCGTTTGAGGTGTGTTTGGGGTACCAGCCCCCATTGTTTCCGCTAGTGGAGGGAGAGGTCAGGGTGCCCTCGGTCCAGGCCCATCTGAGAAGGTGCCGTCGGGTGTGGCGTACTGCCGGCTCTTCCCTGCTCAAGGCCCGGATGAGGGCTAAGGCCCATGCAGACCGCCGGCGTGCCCCGGCCCCTACATATCAGCCCGGGCAGGCGGTTTGGCTATCCACAAAGGACATACCACTACAGGTTGAATCCCAAAAACTCAAAGACAGGTTTATCGGACCATTTTCCATACTAAAAGTCCTCAGTCAGGCCGCAGTGAAGCTGAAGCTACCAGCTTCACTGCAGATTCATCCAGTGTTCCATGTTTCACGAATCAAACCCTACCACACGTCAACTCTCTGCACCCCCCGACCAGCGCCGTCTCCTGCCCGGATCATAGACGGAGAGCCTGCCTGGACCGTGCGCAGGCTCCTGGATGTCCGTCGAAAGGGCCGGGGGTTTCAGTATCTGGTGGACTGGGAGGGTTATGGACCCGAAGAGCGCTCCTGGGTGAAGAGGAGCTTCATCCTGGACCTGGGCCTCCTGGCCGACTTCTACACCCGTCACCCGGACAAGCCTGAGGGGGGGGTCCTGTTGTGTGGGCCGCTGAAGAGGAGGTACTGCTGGCCTGCTGGCCCACCACCACCAGATGGCGCCCTGCTTGAAGTGCGGGCTTCAAGCACGAGAGGGAGTCGGAGCAACCGGGAGTGACAGCTGTCACTCATCATCAGCACCAGCTGTCACTCATCAACAGTTCATCACCACCATAAAGGCCGGACTACAACTCCACCTTCCTGCCGAGAAATCAGCCACTAGAGCGGTAATTTCTCTGCTGAACCTAACATTGACTTAGAGTCTGAATTTCTTTGCAGCCGTTTACCTGTGGTGTGCCTTATCTGAGGGATTGGCGTTTGGTGTGATCAGCGAAGGCTTCGCTTCACACTCCAACCAGATAAGTGGTTAGACAGGAGCTGCACGAGTGTGTGATTGGAGGTGGTGGTGCTCCCTCCCAAAAGAACACAGACTGTGGGATTACTGAGTGTGCGAACTCACACTCATCAATACTGTTTCTGTTCTCTGCCAGCAGTACCAGGTCTGACAGCTGGAGGCGGTGGCCACCTGGGGATCCAGGACATGGCGGCTCTGGTGTTCTTCAGATCCGTTGGCGGTGAGGGCCGTGTGGGATCCGGCTCGGTTCGGGACGGATGTCTCCTATCCTCAAGCCTGCCCACACATCAGGCTACATATAATTGTCTGTGGTACCAAAACTGTGTTTGTCTGTATTCCGTTGTGCACTTCACAACATTAAATTGTTACTGTTTGGCTTATCCATTGTCCGTTCATTTAATGCCCCCTGTTGTGGGACCGTGTTCCTACACCTTCACAACATCATCTTTCTTTTAGGAAAAAACGAAACTAAACCCTTGATACTTCATAAATGAGGATCCAGAAAGATCGACTGTGACTTTTGATTCTGCTCCGTCCATGATGTCAGAACTTCTGCGCCATTTGTAAAATAAGATTTGTTCCCCTGCGATGAAGAATCTGGGAATAAATTGTGATTGTTAAAGGGAAAAACAATTATACAAGTTACATTTTCGGTGTGCAGCTTCAGCTGGTACTTCTGCTGTACATCAGATTTACACCGTTAATATAATATGAATTTAAAAAATATAACAATGCTAAAATACCCTCAGTTGGATGAGCAGTGTCTTCTTTATAATTTGCAGTTGTTTAATTGGTATCCCACTGCAAAGTGTGTGTGTGTGTGTGTGTGTGTGTATATATATATATATATATATATATATATATATATATATATATATATATATATATATATATATATATATATATACGAGGGCTGTCAATAAAGTAAGGGTCCTTTTTATTTTTTTCAAAAACTATATGGATTTCATTCATATGTTTTTACGTCAGACATGCTTGAATCCTCGTGCGCATGCGTGAGTTTTTCCACGCCTGTGAGCACTCCTTGTGGGAGGAGTCGTCCAGCCCCTCGTCGGAATTCCTTTGTCTGAGAAGTTGCTGAGAGACTGGCGCGTTGTTTGATCAAAATTTTTTCTAAACCTGTGAGACACATCGAAGTGGAAACGGTTTGAAAAATTAAGCTGGTTTTCAGTGAAAATTGTAACGGCTGATGAGAGATTTTGAGGTGATTCTGTCGCTTTAAGGACTTTTCACAGTCCGAGACGTCGCTCAGCGCTCTCAGGCGCCGTCATCAGCCTGTTCAAGCTGAAAACCTCCACACTTCAGGCTCTATTGATCCAGGACGTCGTGAGAGAAAAGAGAAGTGTCAGAAGAAGTCGGTTTCAGCATTTTATCCGGATATTCCACTGTTAAAGGAGATTTTTTTTAATGAAAGACGTGCGGACGGATCCGCACGTCGGGACGCAGCCGACGCGGTGCGGCGGCACAGGAAAAACACCTCCGTGTTGATAACCATTTGTAAAATCCAGGTGGCTTTTGATGGCTTTCAGTGGAGTGAGTATATGAGAAATTGTTTAACAGGCAGGACATGTTCCAACTTGTCCTTAAGGCTTTCAACAGAGGTGTTTTTCCTGTGGCGGAGCGTCGCGGCGGCTGCGTCCCGACGCGCGGACCCGTCCGCACGTCTTTCATTAAAAAAATCTCCTTTAACAGTGGAATATCCGGATAAAATGCTGAAACCGACTTCTTCTGAAACTTCTCTGTTCTCTCACGACGTCCTGGATCAATAGAGCCTGAAATGTGGAAGTTTTCAGCTTGAAACAGGCTGACGACGGCGGCTGAGAGCGCTGAGCGACGTCTCGCTCTGTGGGAAGTCCTTAAAGCGACAGAATCACCTCAAAATCTCTCATCAGCCGTTAAAATTTTCACTGAAAACCAGCTTAATTTTTCGAACCGTGTCCACTTCGATGTGTCTCACAGGTTTAGAAAAAATTTTGATCAAACAACGCGCCAGTCTCTCAGCAACTTCTCAGACAAAGGAATTCCGACGAGGGGCTGGACGACTCCTCCCACAAGGAGTGCTCACAGGCGAATGACGTCACCGACAGGCGTGGAAAAACTCACGCATGCGCACGAGGGTTCAAGCATGTCTGACGTAAAAACATATGAATGAAATCCATATAGTTTTTGAAAAAAATAAAAAGGACCGTTACCTTATTGACAGCCCTCGTATATATATGGCGGCCGGCCCATAGGGTGCACTTGGGCGCGGCCCTCCTAGATGTGGAGGGGAAAAGTCATAATATATATATATATATTTAAAAAGTATTATCAGTGTCAGTTTTACTTACTTGTATGTGCCTACATGTAATATGAATGATTAAAACAACACTTCCTCCAACTGACTTTCATTCAACAGTGCATTTCCACCGACAGGAGCAGAAAACGTACGTTCCTCGTCTTGTGTTGGGAAGGTGTCGTGACACGGACCCACAACAGGGGGCGCTAAGGAACGGACAATGGATAAGCCAACGAGTAACAATTTAATGTTGTGAGAACACACAACGGAATACAGACAGAAATATGGATCGCCAATAATACACCAGGTGACGTGTGGGCAGGCTCGAAGATAGAAGACCTCTGGCGAGAGAAGAGCTGATTCCCACACAGCTTCCACCACCAACGGGCCTGAAGAACACCGGAGCCGCCAAGTCCCGAGTCCCCAGGTGGCCTCTGCCTTCAGCTGTCGACCCTGGTACTGCTGGTACAGAATAGAGAAAGTCCAGGTGAGTGTGAGTCCGCACACTCAGTAGTCCACTCACAGTTAATGTTCTTTTATGGAGGGAGCACCTCCACCTCCAATCACACACTCGTGCAGCTCCTGTTTAACCACTTATCTGAGATGGAGCGTGATGCGAAGTCGTCGCGGTCACGCCTTTACGCCAGCTCCGATAAGGACACCACAGGGCAAACGGCTGCAAAGAAGAGTTCAGTTGTAGTTTAGCAGAGAAATTTCAATAGAGACAGATTACCTCTTGGTTGCCGATTTCTCGGCGGGGAGGTGGAGTTGCAGTCCGGCTTTTATGGTGATGTGGATGATGAGTGACAGCTGGTGCTGATGATGAGTGACAGCTGTCACTCTCTGTTGCTCCGACGCCCTCTCGTGCTTGAAGCCCGCACTTCAAGCAGGGCGCCATCTGGTGGTGGTGGGCCAGCAGTACCTCCTCTTCAGCGCCCCACACAACAGGACCCCCCCCTCAACGGGCGCCTCCTGGCGCCCGACCAGGCTTGTCCGGGTGATGGTGGTAAAACTCAGCCAGGAGGGCCGGGTCCAGGATGAAGCTCCTCTTCACCCAGGAGCATTCCTCGGGTCCGTACCCCTCCCAGTCCACCAGGTATTGGACGGACGTCCAGGAGCCGACGTACGGTCCATGCCGGCTTCCCGTCGATGATCCGGGCAGGAGGCGGTGCAGGTCCAGGGGTGCAAAGTGGTGAGGTATGATGAGGTTTCAAATGGGACACATGGAAGACGGGATGGATCCGCAGTGAAGCTGGTAGCTTCAGCTTCACTGTGGCCGGGCTGAGGACCTTGAGGACGGTGAACGGTCCGATGAAGCGGTCTTTCAGTTTAGGTGATTCGACATGGAGCAGTATGTCCTTGGTGGATAACCACACCTCCTGCCCGGGCTGGTACGCAGGGGCCGGGGAATGCCGGCGATCCGCATGGGCCTTGTCCCTCGTCCGGGCCTTCAACAGGGCAGAACGGGCGGTCCGCCACACCCGACGGCACTTCCGTAGGTGGGCCTGGAACCGAGGGCACTCCGACCTCTCCCTCCACAAGCGGAAACAATGGGGGCTGGTACCCCAAACACGCCTCAAACGGGGAGAGGCCGGTAGCAGACGAGACCTGGCTGTTATGGGCATACTCGATCCAGGCCAGATGGTTACTCCAGGCCGCCGGGTGCGCGGAGGTTACGCAGGGCCTGCTCCAGCTCCTGGTTAGCCCGTTCTGCCTGGCCATTTGTCTGGGGGTGGTACCCGGATGAGAGACTCACGGTGGCCCCCAGCTCCCTACAGAAACTCCTCCAGACTTGCGAGGAGAACTGGGGACCACGATCTGATACGATGTCCGATGGTATCCCATGCAGACGCACGACGTGGTGGACCAGGAGGTCTGCCGTCTCCTGGGCCGTCGGGAGCTTCGGGAGGGCCACGAAGTGGGCCGCCTTGGAGAACCGGTCCACTATCGTGAGGATGGCGGTGTTGCCCTGGGACGGCGGGAGGCCCGTGATGAAGTCCAGGCCGATGTGGGACCAGGGGCGATGAGGCACCGGCAGGGGCTGGAGGAGGCCCGTGGTCCTCCTATGGTCTGCCTTGCCCCTGGCACAGGTGGTACAGGCCTGGACGTAGTCCCGGACGTCGGCTTCCAGGGATGCCCACCAGAAGCGCTGCTGGACAACTGCCACGGTCCTACGCACTCCGGGATGACAGGAGAGCTTGGACCCGTGACAGAAGTCCAAGACGGCAGCTCTGGCTTCTGGTGGGACGTACAATCTGTTCTTAGGGCCGGTCCCCGGGTCCAGGTTCCTTGCCAGGGCCTCCCGGATGGTCTTCTCCACGTCCCAGGTGAGGGTGGCCACAACAGTGGACTCGGGGATGATGGTCTCGGTTGGGTCCGACAGCTCAGCCTTGGCTTCCTCTTCGTGCACCCGGGACAGCGCATCCGATCGTTGGTTCTTAGTCCCGGGGCGGTATGTGATCTGGAAGTCAAAGCGCCCGAAGAACAGAGACCAGCGGGCTTGCCTGGGGTTCAGCCGCTTGGCGGTCCGGATGTACTCCAGGTTCCGATGGTCCGTGAAAACCGTGAAGGGCAACATCGCTCCCTCCAACAGGTGTCTCCACTCTTCAAGAGCCTCCTTCACCGTGAGGAGTTCCCGATTGCCCACGTCATAGTTGCGCTCGGCTGGGGTCAAAATAGGCACAAGGATGGAGAACCTTGTCGGCCTCCACGCTCTGGGACAGCACGGCTCCTATCCCTGAGTCAGAGACGTCCACCTCCACTATGAACTGGCGATTAGGATCAGGCTGCACCAGAACTGGCGCAGACGAGAACCGGCGTTTCAACTCCCTGAACGCGGCTTCGCACCAATCCGACCAGGTGAAAGGGACTTTAGTGGAGGTCAGGGCAGTCAGGGGGCTAACTACCTGACTGTACCCCTTAATGAACCTCTGGTAGAAATTCGCAAAGCCGAGGAACTGTTGCAGCTTCCTTCGGCTTGTTGGTTGGGGCCAATCTCTCACCGCCGCAACCTTGGCCGGATCAGGGGCAACGGAGTTGGAGGAGATGATGAACCCCAAGAAGGACAAAGACGTACGGTGGAACTTGCACTTCTCGCCCTTCACGAACAACCGGTTCTCTAACAACCGCTGTAGGACCTGACGTACATGCTGGACATGAGTCTCAGGGTCCGGAGAAAAGATGAGTATATCGTCTAGATATACGAAGACAAACCGATGCAGGAAGTCCCGCAAGACGTCATTTACCAAAGCTTGGAACGTCGCGGGGGCGTTCGTGAGGCCGAACGGCATGACCAGGTACTCAAAGTGACCTAACGGGGTGTTAAATGCCGTCTTCCATTCGTCTCCCTTCCGGATCCGAACTAGGTGGTACGCATTCCTAAGATCGAGTTTAGTGAAGATTTTGGCTCCATGCAGGGGCGTGAACACCGAATCCAACAGAGGTAATGGGTATCGGTTGCGAACCGTGATCTCGTTCAGCCCTCTGTAATCGATGCATGGACGGAGTCCGCCGTCTTTTTTGCCCACGAAAAAGAAACCTGCACCCATCGGGGAGGTGGAGTTCCGGATCAGCCCGGCAGCAGGTCCTCCATTGATTCGCGTTCCGGACGTGAGAGGTTGTACAGCCTGCTGGACGGGTACTCAGCGCCCGGGATCAAATCGATGGCACAATCGTACGGTCGGTGCGGGGGAAGAGTGAGTGCCAGATCTTTGCTGAAGACGTCAGCAAGATCGTGGTACTCCTTTGGCACCGCCGACAGATTGGGGGGGACTTTGACCTCCTCATTAGCCGTCATGCCGGGTGGAACCGAGGATCCTAAACACTCCTGGAGGTGCGCACATCAGATCTTTCTCGTGGTTTAATGACAATTGCACATCCCGGTTGGAGGAGAGACGTTTGTCTGACTCGTTATAAACCGTGTCAGGCTTCATTCACACTGTCAGCGCGCACACGTCACGGAGGCTGCTGATCTGATTGGATGGAAAGAAGCGCATCCACCTCTTCAGGTGAGCTGACGAGCTGCTCGGATTTATTCCCCAATGTTGCTCCTCGTGTGGAAACGAGGGTGAAAATTTAAGATAAAACGAATGATGTTTTTTTATTTGTTTTAGGGGGTCAAATCTGTGATCTTTATTGGGACAGCAGACCAGTTATAATGGTAATAGGGGAGGCCGGGGCTGTTTGTAACAGTGTTCAAAGCTGCAGCCATGCTGGTATTTTGATTTCACTTTACACGTTATGAGGATCAGTTCACAGAAGTGAAATATTCTTTGGAGTATTCCACACTCTAAAACAAATTATTTGCTCAGTTTAAAAACAAAACAAAACAAAACCCTAAAATAGCAATTTGCATGTTTTTTTTTAAAGAAATTCTAACTCAGCCACTGAGTTCACACAAGACACTTATAGTCAGACAAACCCAAGTTTAGCAACGCATTTAATTAAGTGGTTTTATAAACTTCATTTGCTTTGTCCTCTACACTGTTAATTAATTTTAACCAATTTAATTTAAAGGTTTTGGTGTTACTAGTTAGTCAAGTTATTTAATTTAAGTTTTTCAAGCTTCTTTAGTTTGCCTCCATTCCACTCAGTAATGTTCATGCAAAATATTACCTTAATTTTCTCTCTCTCTCTCTCTCTCTCTCTCACACACACACACACACACACACACACACACACACACACACACACACACACACACACACACACACACACACACACACACACACACTCTCTCTCTCTCTCTC
>NC_047115.1:4570635-4739002 GCF_902500255.1 Thalassophryne amazonica | reverse complement strand
TCGCGGGGGCGTTAGTGAGGCCGAACGGCATGACCAGGTACTCAAAATGACCTAACGGGGTGTTGAATGCCGTCTTCCATTCGTCTCCCTTCCGGATCCGAACCAGGTGGTACGTGTTTCTAAGATCCAATTTTGTGAAAATTTGGGCTCCATGCAGGGGCGTGAACACTGAATCTAACAGAGGTAACGGGTATCGGTTGCGAACCGTGATCTCGTTCAGCCCTCTGTAATCAATGCATGGACGCAGTCCGCCGTCTTTCTTGCCCACAAAAAAGAAACCAGCACCCATCGGGGAGGTGGAGTTCCGGATCAGCCCGGCAGCTAAGGAGTCCCGGATGTAGGTCTCCATTGATTCGCGTTCCGGACGTGAGAGGTTGTACAGCCTGCTGGACGGGTACTCAGCGCCCGGGACCAAATCGATGGCACAATCATACGGTCGGTGCGGGGGAAGAGTGAGTGCCAGATCTTTGCTGAAAACGTCAGCAAGATCGTGGTACTCCTTTGGCACCGCCGATAGATTGGGGGGAACTTTGACCTCCTCATTAGCCGTAGTGCCGGGAGGAACCGAGGATCCTAAGCACTCTCAGTGGCAGGTTTCGCTCCACTGCGTCACAACCCCAGACGGCCAATCAATCCGGGGATTGTGCTTCACCATCCATGGAAAGCCCAAAATCACTCAGGAGGTAGAAGGTGTTACATGGAACACTATCTCCTCCCTGTGATTCCCAGACACAACCAAAGTCACTGGTTGTGTCTGATGTGTGATTAATGGAAGCAGGGTGCCATCTAGTGCTCGCACCTGCAATGGTGCCGGCAGAGCCACCAGAGGGAGCCCTACTTCCTTTACCCATCTGCTGTCCAGCAGATTCCCTTCAGACCCTGTGTCTATCAGTGCTGGGGCATGAAGGGTTAAATCCCCACAAAGGATTGTTACTGGGATTCGTGCAGATTTGCGGGGTTTTCCCGCGTGCATGTTATGACCCACCCTTAGCCCAGTTTCTAAGGACGGGCGTTGTTGTTTGACCGTTTTAGGGCAGTCCTTCTGCATGTGCTCGCAAGAGCCGCAGACGAAACACTCCCCGTGGGCCAGCCTCCTTTGTCTGATGTTTGACTTTAATTTGGCCCTACTCGTGTCCCTAGCCTCCTCAGCAGGGGGAGCTGTAGCCACACGGAGCTCTCTGGCAGTGAAGCGTGGGGACGACGTCACCTTGTCGGAACCGGAAGGGGGAGGGACGACTAGTGCCCGGTCATGCCTCCCGGCCTGCTCCCGACGATGCTCGCTTAAACGGTTGTCTAAACGTATAACCAAATCGATCAGCCCGTCAAATTCCCGCGGTTCCTCCTTGGCCAGTAGGTGCTCCTTGAGGACCGGGGACAGTCCATTTACAAAGGCGGCGCAGAGCGCAACGTTATTCCAGCCGGACCTCTCTGCCGCGATGCGGAAGCCGACTGCATACTCGGCTGCGCTACGGCGCCCCTGTCTCATCGACAGCAGCACGTTCGAAGCGGTCTCGCCTCTGTTGGGATGATCAAACACTTGTTTGAATTCCCGTACAAACCCAGCATAAGACGTTAGGAGCCGTGAATTCTGCTCCCAAAGCGCCGTAGCCCATGCGCGTGCCTCTCCTCAAAGCAAATTAATAACATAAGCCACCCGGTTAGCGTCCGATGCGTACATGACGGGGCGCTGTGAAAAGACGAGCGAACACTGCATGAGGAAGTCCGCGCACGTCTCGACACAGCCCCCGTACGGTTCCGGAGGGCTTATGTATGCTTCAGGGGACGGTGGGGGGGTTCGTTGAACGACCAGTGGAACGTCTGATACAGGCCCAGGACCAGCCAGAGGAGTGGCTGCAGCAGCGCCCTGATCGCGCGCTTCCACCCTGGCGGTGAGAGCCTCCACCCTCCGATTAAGGAGGACACTCTGCTCGGTCACTAATTCTAACCGGGCCTTGAAGGCGGTTAAGATCTGCTGCAGCTCACTCAACCCGCCTCCCGCTGACGCCTGCGCTCCTGGCTCTTCCATTGGCCGTTCAAGCTGGAGTTGACGCCCCTCGGAGTCCATGACGATGGCCGAGAAATCCTGTTGGGAAGGTGTCGTAGCACGGACCCACAACAGGGGGCGCAAATGAACGGACAATGAGTAAGCCAAAAGGTAACAATTTAATGTTGTGATATTACACAACGAAACGTGTCTTAATCTCACAGTCAATAAACACCAGGTGAAGTGTGGGCAGGCTCGAAGATAGAAGACGCCCGACGAGAGAGAAGCCGCGTCCCACACGGCTTCCACCACCAACGGCCTGAAGAACACCGGAGCCGCCAAGTCCCGAGTCCCCAGGTGGCCTCTGTCTTCGACTGTCGACCCTGGTACTGCTGGCAGAAAGCAGAAATATGATGTGTGAGTGTGAGTCCGCACACTCAGTAATATATAGTCCAGATAGGAGGGAGCACCTCCACCTCCAAATCACACACACTTGTGCAGCTCCTGTTTGTCCCTCTTCTGGGTCTTCACAGGATTACGGTTGCAAACAGACGTAAGTCACAGTTTAAATTCAGCAGAGAAATTACTTTGGTTCTGGTAGTCGATTTCTCGGCGGGGAGGTGGAGTTGCAGTCCGGCTTATATAGTAGTGTAGATGAGTGACAGCTGGAGTGATGAGTGACAGCTGTCACTTCCTCTGGGTCTGGCGCCCTCTCGTGCTTGGAGCCCGCACTCCAAGCAGGGCGCCCTCTGGTGGTAGTGGGCCAGCAGTACCTCCTCTTCCGCGGCCCACACAACAGTCCTGCTGATATACTCCTGCCATCAGATGATTGGTACAGCTGTTGCCGGTGATGCGTGACAGCTGTCACCCTGGCTGCTCCTGTGAGGCGGCTGCGCCCTCTGGTGCCTGGAGCCCGCACTCCAGACAGGGCGCCCTCTGGTGGTGGGCCAGCAGTACCTCCTCTTCTGGCGGCCCACACAACAGTTATATAGAGATCAGCTCTGCAGGCCTCTGTTGTGTATAATATTACAGTTATACAGTTAGACAGTGTTATATAGAGATCAGCTCTGCAGGCCGCTGTTGTGTATAATATTACAGTTATACAGTTAGACAGTGTTATATAGAGATCAGCGCTGCAGGCCGCTGTTGTGTATAATATTACAGTTATACAGTTAGACAGTGTTATATAGAGATCAGCTCTGCAGGCCTCTGATGTGTATAATATTACAGTTATACAGTTAGACAGTGTTATATATGGATCAGCGCTGCAGGCCGCTGATGTGTATAATATTACAGTTATACAGTTAGACAGTGTTATATAGAGATCAGCTCTGCAGGCCTCTGATGTGTATAATATTACAGTTATACAGTTAGACAGTGTTATATATGGATCAGCGCTGCAGGCCGCTGTTGTGTATAATATTACAGTTATACAGTTAGACAGTGTTATATAGAGATCAGCTCTGCAGGCCTCTGATGTGTATAATATTACAGTTATACAGTTAGACAGTGTTATATAGAGATCAGCGCTGCAGGCCGCTGTTGTGTATAATATTACAGTTATACAGTTAGACAGTGTTATATAGAGATCAGCTCTGCAGGCCTCTGATGTGTATAATATTACAGTTATACAGTTAGACAGTGTTATATAGAGATCAGCGCTGCAGGCCGCTGTTGTGTATAATATTACAGTTATACAGTTAGACAGTGTTATATAGAGATCAGCGCTGCAGGCCGCTGATGTGTATAATATTACAGTTATACAGTTAGACAGTGTTATATATGGATCAGCGCTGCAGGCCGCTGTTGTGTATAATATTACAGTTATACAGTTAGACAGTGTTATATAGAGATCAGCGCTGCAGGCCGCTGTTGTGTATAATATTACAGTTATACAGTTAGACAGTGTTATATAGAGATCAGCTCTGCAGGCCGCTGATGTGTATAATATTACAGTTATACAGTTAGACAGTGTTATATAGAGATCAGCGCTGCAGGCCGCTGTTGTGTATAATATTACAGTTATACAGTTAGACAGTGTTATATAGAGATCAGCTCTGCAGGCCGCTGATGTGTATAATATTACAGTTATACAGTTAGACAGTGTTATATAGAGATCAGCTCTGCAGGCCGCTGTTGTGTATAATATTACAGTTATACAGTTAGACAGTGTTATATAGAGATCAGCGCTGCAGGCCTCTGTTGTGTATAATATTACAGTTATACAGTTAGACAGTGTTATATAGAGATCAGCGCTGCAGGCCGCTGTTGTGTATAATATTACAGTTATACAGTTAGACAGTGTTATATAGAGATCAGCTCTGCAGGCCTCTGATGTGTATAATATTACAGTTATACAGTTAGACAGTGTTATATATGGATCAGCGCTGCAGGCCGCTGTTGTGTATAATATTACAGTTATACAGTTAGACAGTGTTATATAGAGATCAGCTCTGCAGGCCTCTGATGTGTATAATATTACAGTTATACAGTTAGACAGTGTTATATAGAGATCAGCGCTGCAGGCCGCTGTTGTGTATAATATTACAGTTATACAGTTAGACAGTGTTATATAGAGATCAGCGCTGCAGGCCGCTGTTGTGTATAATATTACAGTTATACAGTTAGACAGTGTTATATAGAGATCAGCTCTGCAGGCCTCTGATGTGTATAATATTACAGTTATACAGTTAGACAGTGTTATATATGGATCAGCGCTGCAGGCCGCTGTTGTGTATAATATTACAGTTATACAGTTAGACAGTGTTATATAGAGATCAGCGCTGCAGGCCGCTGTTGTGTATAATATTACAGTTATACAGTTAGACAGTGTTATATAGAGATCAGCTCTGCAGGCCGCTGTTGTGTATAATATTACAGTTATACAGTTAGACAGTGTTATATAGAGATCAGCGCTGCAGGCCGCTGTTGTGTATAATATTACAGTTATACAGTTAGACAGTGTTATATAGAGATCAGCGCTGCAGGCCGCTGTTGTGTATAATATTACAGTTATACAGTTAGACAGTGTTATATAGAGATCAGCTCTGCAGGCCGCTGATGTGTATAATATTACAGTTATACAGTTAGACAGTGTTATATAGAGATCAGCTCTGCAGGCCGCTGATGTGTATAATATTACAGTTATACAGTTAGACAGTGTTATATAGAGATCAGCGCTGCAGGCCGCTGATGTGTATAATATTACAGTTATACAGTTAGACAGTGTTATATAGAGATCAGCTCTGCAGGCCTCTGATGTGTATAATATTACAGTTATACAGTTAGACAGTGTTATATAGAGATCAGCTCTGCAGGCCTCTGTTGTGTATAATATTACAGTTATACAGTTAGACAGTGTTATATAGAGATCAGCGCTGCAGGCCGCTGTTGTGTATAATATTACAGTTATACAGTTAGACAGTGTTATATAGAGATCAGCTCTGCAGGCCTCTGATGTGTATAATATTACAGTTATACAGTTAGACAGTGTTATATAGAGATCAGCTCTGCAGGCCGCTGTTGTGTATAATATTACAGTTATACAGTTAGACAGTGTTATATAGAGATCAGCTCTGCAGGCCTCTGATGTGTATAATATTACAGTTATACAGTTAGACAGTGTTATATAGAGATCAGCTCTGCAGGCCTCTGTTGTGTATAATATTACATTTATACAGTTAGACAGTGTTATATAGAGATCAGCGCTGCAGGCCGCTGTTGTGTATAATATTACAGTTATACAGTTAGACAGTGTTATATATGGATCAGCGCTGCAGGCCGCTGATGTGTATAATATTACAGTTATACAGTTAGACAGTGTTATATAGAGATCAGCTCTGCAGGCCGCTGTTGTGTATAATATTACAGTTATACAGTTAGACAGTGTTATATATGGATCAGCTCTGCAGGCCTCTGATGTGTATAATATTACAGTTATACAGTTAGACAGTGTTATATAGAGATCAGCTCTGCAGGCCTCTGTTGTGTATAATATTACAGTTATACAGTTAGACAGTGTTATATAGAGATCAGCGCTGCAGGCCGCTGTTGTGTATAATATTACAGTTATACAGTTAGACAGTGTTATATAGAGATCAGCTCTGCAGGCCGCTGTTGTGTATAATATTACAGTTATACAGTTAGACAGTGTTATATAGAGATCAGCGCTGCAGGCCGCTGTTGTGTATAATATTACAGTTATACAGTTAGACAGTGTTATATAGAGATCAGCTCTGCAGGCCTCTGATGTGTATAATATTACAGTTATACAGTTAGACAGTGTTATATAGAGATCAGCTCTGCAGGCCGCTGATGTGTATAATATTACAGTTATACAGTTAGACAGTGAGTCTTGAGTCTTGAGTCTTTGAGTCTTTTGTGTTCGCTCCCAATTACACCCAGGAAAATTGGAAATTTACAGTTTAACACACACCTTGTTACTGTGCTTAGTGAGGGTGCAGCTCAAACCGGAGTCAAATGTATTTTTGTATATACTTGGCGAATAAAGGCGAATGATTCTGAATGTGGTTCGGATTCGGTTTGTGCTGAAACTCCTACACTCCGTGCCATTCCACTAGGTGGCGGTAGAGTGTGGAACAAAGTGGTTGCTCTTCTCGCGATAGCGGCTCGTGTTCCTGGTTGGTTGACGTTGTCGGAGTCGGTCTTTATAAAGTATCGTGTTTTGCTTCCTCTGTGTCCTTGTAAAGCAGTTTGTATGGTTTATGGCTTCGCGGTGGACAGTTCAGAGCAAAGGACTGCGGTAAGTGAAGCTGTGAGCGCATTAAAGCCACTTTTTTTTTTTTTTACTCCGGGAGGGCTAAGCTAATGGCTAACTGTTAGTTGGTGTATTTCGTGAAAAATCACTTCATATAAAGATGAAATTATAGCTATCTAATATCTTTTATGACATTATAAGATATGTGATTAGTAAGAGCCACAATGTGAGAATGTCACTCGTTAGGGTTAAGGTCAGCTAGCTTGTTTTTCGGCTAAATGCCGTTCAATTCTTAATTTATTTTTCACAAATTAAACTTGTTTCCTGTTTATTTAATTAAAAGCATGAAAATGACTGATCAGAATATCATTTTATTGGGTTTGATGTGATGTTAAAGGGGCTCTCTGCTTCCTGATCAAGGAAACTTTAAAGTAGACCTGCAGTCAGATCTTTCGACCAAAAATGACTTATATTTACACATCAGTGCCTTCTGAATGTAGTAAAGTAAATCTGCAAGCCCAGATTTGTACTTCAACTGAGAAATTGTTGTTTAAAAATGACAAATTTACAGCTAAAATTTGGCCCTCCATGCAGTGACGTCAAAGAGAAGACACTATCCCAGCATGCATTGCGCGTGCCAACTGTAATTTGTGGATTTACGTCAGTTTGCATCTCTTACAAAAGCAACTTTTTATTGTCTTATACGGAAGGACTGACTTTTTTTAAAACTTCATATTGTCTTTTGGTATGTTTGGTGATTATACATTTTTTTTTTTTTTTTTTTTTTTGCTTGAAAATTATTTTTGGGGACTTTTTCATAGGCCCATTTGATTGAGTGGTGTTGCATTGAAAATCTACTGTCTTTAGCCTCCGGTGTTACCGTTGCGGGGTACGGATGCGGGACCCGCAAGGAATCCAAGTCATTAAAAATATACAAACTTCTCTGTGGCCACGGAGCTCTGCGGCTGAGATTACCGAGACCGTGCGGCGCTGCGGATTTTTCCGCAAGAAGTCTGTCCTTGCGGGCGGCCAGAGCACTCCACATCAAAACAGCGAGTGTAGTCTCTGGACTTGTTGCCAAGTTGGCCGCAGCTCCATTCAGTAGACAGGGAGGTGGTGCTGGAGTTGGCCGCAGCTCTGCACAGCAGACACGAGGGCGGTGTGAGTGGCCCGCTGCGGCATTTACCGAGCCCTCAGACTCGGTAAGTGCATCGGAGGTGGTGAGAGCAACGCTTCGGGGAAGAACGTCGCCCGCTGTCGATGTCGCCGCTGGTGTGAGCATGTAGAGCTGTATCTTGCATTCATTGTAGCTTACTTTTGGATGTTGAAACCAGGATGTGTATAACAGTAACATTACTAACAGATAAGATCAGTTTCAATGCGGGATCGGACTGAAGGCGCTAGCCGTTCTGTCTTCTCCCTCACGTCACTGCAATGTCCTGGATGTATAACACCTGGCAATAATTATGGAATCACCGGCCTCGGAAGATGTTCATTCAGTTGTTTAATTTTGTAGAAAAAAAGCAGATCACAGACATGACACAAAACTAAAGTCATTTCAAATGGCAGCTTTCTGGCTTTAAGAAACACTATAAGAAATCAAGAAAAAAAAATTGTGGCAGTCAGTAACGGTTACTTTTTTAGACCAAGCAGAGAGAAAAAATATGGAATCACTCAATTCTGAGGAATAAATTATGGAATCACCCTGTAAATTTTCATCCCCAAAACTAACACCTGCATCAAATCATATCTGCTCGTTAGTCTGCATCTAAAAAGGAGTGATCACACCTCGTGGACTGTGGATGATTGGATGAAAGTCATATTCAGTGATGAATCTCGAATCTGCATTGGGCAAGGTGATGATGCTGGAACTTTTGTTTGGTGCCGTTCCAATGAGATTTATAAAGATGACTGCCTGAAGAGAACATGTAAATTTCCACAGTCATTGATGATATGGGGCTGCATGTCAGGTAAAGGCACTGGGGAGATGGCTGTCATTACATCATCAATAAATGCACAAGTTTACGTTGATATTTTGGACACTTTTCTTATCCCATCAATTGAAAGGATGTTTGGGGATGATATCATTTTTCAAGATGATAATGCATCTTGCCATAGAGCAAAAACTGTGAAAACATTCCTTGCAAAAAGACACATAGGGTCAGTGTCATGGCCTGCAAATAGTCCGGATCTTAATCCAATTGAAAATCTTTGGTGGAAGTTGAAGAAAATGGTCCATGACAAGGCTCCAACCTGCAAAGCTGATCTGGCAACAGCAATCAGAGAAAGTTGGAGCCAGATTGATTAAGAGTACTGTTTGTCACTCAAGTCCATGCCTCAGAGACTGCAAGCTGTTATAAAAGCCAGAGGTGGTGCAACAAAATACTAGTGATTCTTTTGTTTTTCATGATTCCATAATTTATTCCTCAGAATTGAGTGATTCCATATTTTTTTCCCTCTGCTTGGTCTAGAAAAGTAACCGTTACTGACTGCCACAATTTGTTTTCCTGATTTCTTAGTGTTTCTTAAAGCCAGAAAGTTGCCATTTGAAATGACTTTAGTTTTGTGTCATGTCTGTGATTTGCTTTTTTTTTTTTTTACAAAATTAAACAACTGAATGAACATCCTCCGAGGCCGGTGATTCCATAATTTTTGCCAGGGGTTGTATAAACAGTTTTCTCGGAGCGCCAAATTTTAGCTGCAAATTTGTCATTTTTAAATGAAGCTTTCTCTGCTGAATTACAATTTTGGGCTTGCAGATTTACTTTACTGCATTCATAAGTGTCTTATAAATACATATCAGCTATTTCTTTCTGAGATCAGACCACTTTTATTTCAATGCAGGTCTACTTTAAGGTAAGGTGCACTGACACACGGCTATCCTAAAATACGACATGGATCAGCTGGACTGAAAGGTGCAGGTCGCGCAGGAGCTGAAAATATTGCAGGAGTGTGCAGGAGGCCTGAAAAAAAAAAAAAAACAGCAAAAAAGAAAAACCGCTGGTGTGCCATTGTGGCTGGTGTATCACTGTATTATGTTGCTAAGCCATATATATTGATTTAGAACTTATATATATGCCAGGCGGCTAACCTGGCAACATCTATGAGGTGCGTACATGTGAATGCGTGCTCTGTGGTGAACAAGACTTTTATTCTGCAAGATTTCTTCACATCACTGATATACTGTTTTTAATGGAGACTTGGATCAATGTCGGTGAGTCATCTGCTTTCTCAGAGTTACTACCTCCTGACTGTGCTTTTCCATCTTTGTAAATCTGATTTTATCTTTGAGTTTAAGGGGCCATAGTTAGCATCAGACAGTTTAGTTAGATCTTTTGTCAAAACAACCCCCAAGTATTTTATGTCTTCTGAATCCCACTTCCATTTATAGCTGTTTTTAATTTTAGTCATTGGATTAAAATTCAAACATAGTGTTTGGGTTTTGTTGACATTAATTTTATATCCTGAGAGTGAACCGTATTCCTCGAGTATTGTCAATAATTTAGGGAGTGTCTGGTTAGGTTTGGGTTAAAAAAACCAACACATCATCAGCAAATAAAGCTATCTTTTGTTCCCTGGGTGTCATTGTGACCCCTTTAATAGCCAACCTGTGACGTATCCACTGAGCCAAGGGTTCGAAGAAAAGGGCAAATGAGAGGGAAGGCCTCACATCCCTGTCGTGTTTCTCTCTGTAGAATAATCTCTTTAGTCAGGTCCCCATTAACTTGAACTCTGGCCGTCGGTCTGCTGTACAGCGCGGTAAAAATACTAAGAGGGTGAAAGCCAAACTTTAATAGAACTTTTATAAAAAAAATTCCATCGTGCCGAATCAAATGCCTTTTCCACATCTAAACTTAGAAGTAGGGTTTGTAGTTTGTGCTGGTTGACATGCTTCATTATAAGTAGGGTCTTCCTTCCTTATATTATCTTGGGTTTGTCTTTGTCTGATGAAGCCAGTCTGGTCATTGTTGATGAGGTCTGGCAGTATTTTTACAAGCCTTTTGGAGAGTATGGAAGTGAATAATTTATAATCTGTACGCTGACTGGACAGTAGTTGCTACATTCTAATTTGTCTCCTTTCTCTTTTGGAATTATTGAAATTATAGCTTCATTCTAGGAGGGGGAGTAACTTTCTTTTCCATGACCCAGTTAAGTGTTTTTAGTAATGTTGGCAGCAGTTCTTCCTGCATACTTGTGTACCATTCCGAATTAAAACCATCTGACCCTGGAGATTTCCCTGTTTTCAGTGTCTTGATGGCTGATAAAACTTCCTCTTCTGTTATTTTTGATATCAGTCTTTCATTTTGAACATCACTTATGCTTGGTAGATTCAGTGATGACAGGAAAGAGTCAATTTGATCGTTGCTACTCAATTGTGGCTGACAATAAAGTTTCTGATAATATTCATAAAAACACTGCTTTATTTTCTCAAAGCTGGTATCTATCTTTTTGGTCAGTGGATTTTTTTTATTTTGTGAATTGTCCTCTGTCTGTATGAAGTAGTTTCAGTGCTTTACCCCCTGTGACATAGTATTGTGTTTAGTAAAAAGCATTTCCACTGCATCTCCTGAGTATTTATTTCATCAGTTTCACTTTTCACTGTTATTATTGAGCTTTGACTGTGTCCTGTGGGGATTTTGAATGTTCCATCTGTAACTTCAGTAGCTCCTCTTTTAGTTCTTTAATTGTCTGATTTTTGTGTTTTTTAGCTGTGGCTGAAATAGCTGTGATTTTTACTTCTAATTTATGTTTTTCGAGCGTCCCATACCACCGGTGGTGACACCTCATCATTGTCATTAAATTCTAAATATGGCCTAATTTCTCATTTTAATCTTTCATTAATTACCTTATCCTTCGTAAAGTTTGCATTTAGCTTCCAGACTGTAGTTCTGTGTTTGTTATCCAGTTGTAGTGACAGGTAAACAGGATTGTGGTCTGAGAGGGCACTGGTGCCAACATCACAGGAAATGGATCTGAATCAATTGTTTTTAAACATGAAAAAATAATCAGGGCGAGAATGTAGCTTGTGTGCTGCGGAGTCATGTTGGGTTCATCTCCCTCCACACATCTAGAATTCCCAAGGCCTTCATTAAGATATAGACCATATTGGAGTTCCGAGTGCGCATGTCAGAAATCCACTTCCGGTCGCCGCTGTCGTTACAAACAAACCCATGTACACGCATGTCAGGCACTGCTTTCTGTTGCATCGGGCTATGTTTTCATCAGCAATTCATGCTTAGTTCTCTCTCTACACTTGGACTTCAGTGATCCAAGACCAGCAGCAGATGTTCAACTGGTAGTAGAGGCAAGATGGGCAGGATATGTGCAGTGAAAGACTGTGGGAATAGCACATAATCTATTGAGAGATGGAAGCGGAGAGTGTGTGGACTGCACAACTGAAGGTTTGCATCTGGGGATTGTGATTGCCCAAGGCCATTTCAGCTATTCCCATTCCCAACTGAGCCAGCCAGTAGAGCAGAATGGACAAAGTTAGTGAACAGAAAGCAGCTGGGCTTTGGCTATGTAAAGAACTGGACACCCAACAAGAATTCTGGTGTCTGCAGTGTACACTTCACTGATGGGAAGCCCACAGAACTGCACCCAAACCCACTTCAACTTGGCTATGAGCTAAACCAGGTGTGTGATAATAAAGCTTATTTCTTCATGATTTTTCTGCCTGTTTTAGTGCTTGTTGATCCCTCCTCCACTACAGCGACATTAAGCTTTTTCATGCGCCTGTTTTCATGCAGGCTGGTGACCAGTTTACCTTCCTGAAGAAGTTTTTCGCTTGCACACTTTTTCATTTCCTACCAGAAAAGCTTCTGAATATCATTTTGTTGTCAAATTGGTGTGATTTAGATGCAAAACGTCCTTGAAGAGCGTGCGCTCATGAGCGATATTGAACTGTTTTGCTGAAGCAAGTGAAGCACGGGGGTTTGTTTGTAACACTGGCATCCCATCAACCCCTGTGTGCGCGGAACTCCGATAAGGTCTATTAATTCTTTTACTTAAATGTTTTGTCTGTTTTCCCATTAGATGAATCTCCTTTAGGACGTAGTCTGATGTTGAAGTCCCCTCCACATATTATAATGCCTTGACTTTTAGAAGTCATGGCATCAAAAATGTTTCTAAACTGACCAGTCACTGCCTGGAGGTATGTTAAATGTTTAAAAGGCTTACCAAGACCCCTTGGATTTTCCCTATAATATATCTCCCTTCATTATCTTTATGTTCAGATATGTATTGAAAGTTCACCACCACCCTCCTTCACCTTCCTGAGTCATGTGAAGAGAAATAGACTTTTTTATATCCCGTCTTATTTAATTTAGCGTGCTCAGTGTCGTCCAGGTGGGATACTTGGATGAACACAACTTGTACCTTTTCTCTTTTTAATTCCGATAACATTTTCCAATGTTTCACTAGACTGAGAACACCATTTGTATTCCATAAAATAAATCTTATTGGCCTGCTTTGCATTTGAAAGTGTCTCTAATGAACCCATTGAATAAATGTGACAAGCTTCCCCTTTTGTGCTCAGAACTGCAGAGTGTAAACAAAGACCAACAAGAAACACACATATCAAACATGCTCAAACAGAACAACAAAAAAAGTGACACCTATGAAGGGGTCTGACTCACAGACCCTGACACTCCTAGAGGGCGCTCTAAGACGAGCCCTTCTGATCTGTGTCCAGTGGAAGGGCGTGTTTAATGGCTGAAGCCATGTTGAAGAGTTACAGTGAGGAAAATAAGTATTAGAACACCCTGCGATTTTGCAAGTTCTCCCACTTAGAAATCATGGAGGGGTCTGAAATTTTCATCTTAGGTGCATGTCCACTGTGAGAGACATAATCTTAAAAAAAAAAAAAAAAAAAAAAAAATCCGGAAATCACAATGTATAATTTTTTTTTTAAATAATTTATTTGTATGTTACTGCTGCAAATAAGTATCTGAACACCTGTGAAAATCAGTGTTAATATTTGGTACAGTAGCCTTTGTTTGTAATTACAGAGATCAAATGTTTCCTGTAGTTTTTCACCAGGTTTGCACACACTGCAGGAGGGATTTTGGTCCACTCCTCCATACAGATCTTCTCTAGATCAGCCAGGTTACTGGGCTGTTGCTGAGAAACACGGAGTTTGAGCTCCCTCCAAAGATTCTCTATTGGGTTTAGGTCTGGAGACTGGCTAGGCCACTCCAGAACCTTGATATGCGTCTTACGGAGCCACTCCTTGGTTATCCTGGCTGTGTGCTTCGGGTCATTGTCATGTTGGAAGACCCATCCACGACCCATCTTCAATGCTCTAACTGAGGGAAGGAGGTTGTTCCCCAAAATCTCGCAGTACATGGCCCCGGTCATCCTCTCCTTAATAACAGTGCAGCAGTCCTGTCCCATGTGCAGAACAACACCCCCAAAGCATAATGCTTCCACCCCCATGCTTCACAGTAGGGACGGTGTTTTTGGGATGGTACTCAGCATTCTTCTTCCTCCAAACATGGCGAGTGGAATTAAGACCAAAAAGTTCTATTTTGGTCTTATCTGACCACATAACTTTCTCCCATGACTCCTCTGGATCATCCAAATGGTCACAGGCAAACTTAAGACGGGCCTGGACGTGTGCTGATTTAAGCAGGGGAACCTTCCGTGCCATGCATGATTTTAACCCATGACGTCTTATTGTATTACCCACAGTAACCTTGGAAACCCTGGTGCCAGCTCTCTTTCTTAGGATCATTGATAAGCCACGAGGTGGGATCGTGCATGGAGCCCCAGTCCGAGGGCGATTGACAGTCATGTTTAGCTTCTTCCATTTTCTAATAATTGCTCCAACAGTTGCTCTTTTTTCACCAAGCTGCTTGGCAATTGCCCTGTAGCCCTCTCCAGCCTTGTGGAGGTCTACAATTTTGTCTCTGGTGTCTTTGGACAGCTCTTTGGTCTTAGCCATGTTAGTAGTTGGAGTCTTACTGATTGTGTGGGGTGGACAGGCGTCTTTATGCAGCTAACGACCTCAAATAGGTGCTTCTAATTTGGAATAAGTGGAGTGGAGGTGGACTTTTTAGAGGCGGACTAACAGGTCTTTGAGGGCCAGAATTTCTGATGATTAGCAGGTGTTCAAATACTTATTTGCAGCAGTAACATACGAGGTCTGTTAAAGTATAGGTCCTTTTTATTTTTTTTCAAAAACTATATGGATTTCATTCATATGTTTTTACATCAGACATGCTTGAACCCTCGTGCGCATGCGTGAGTTTTTCCACGCCTGTCGGTGAGGTCATTCGCCTGTGAGCACTCCTTGTGGGAGGAGTCGTCCAGCCCCTCGTCGGAATTCCTTTGTCTGAGAAGTTGCTGAGAGACTGGCGCTTTGTTTGATTAGAATTTTTTCTAAACCTGTGAGGCACATCGAAGTGGACACGGTTAGAAAAATTAAGCTGGTTTTCGGTGAAAGTTTTAACAGCTGATGAGAGATTTTGAGGTGATACTGTCGCTTTAAGGACTTCCCACGGTGCGAGACGTCACGCAGCGGTCCCAGGCGCCGTCGTCAGCCTGTTTCAAGCTGAAAACCTCCACATTTCAGGCTCTATTGATCCAGGACGTCGTGAGAGAACAGAAGTTTCAGAAGAAGTCGGTTTCAGCATTTTATCCGGATAGTCCACTGTTAAAGGAGATATATATATATTTTTTAATGAAAGACGTGCGGATGGACGCAGCCGGCGCGGTGCGGCGGCACAGGAAAAACACCTCCGTGTTGATAACCATTTGTAAAATCCAGGCGGCTTTTGATGGCTTTCAGTGGAGTGAGTATATGAGAAATTGTTTAACAGCTGGACATGTTCCAACTTGTCCTGAAGGCTTCCAACAGAGGTATTTTTCCTGTGGCGGAGCGTCGCAGCCGCTGCGAGCTGACGCTGCAATCCGTCCGCACATCTTTCATTAAAAAAATCTCCTTTAACAGTGGAATATCCGGATAAAATGCTGAAACCGACTTCTTCTGAAACTTCTCTGTTCTCTCACGACGTCCTGGATCAATAGAGCCTGAAATGTGGAGGTTTTCAGCTTGAAACAGGCTGACAACGGCACCTGAGAGCACTGCGCGACGTCTCGCACCGTGGGAAGTCCTTAAAGCGACAGTATCACCTCAAAATCTCTCATCAGCCGTTAAAATTTTCACCGAAAACCAGCTTAATTTTTCGAACCGTGTCCACTTCGATGTGCCTCACAGGTTTAGAAAAAATTTTGATAAAACAAAGCGCCAGTCTCTCAGCAACTTCTCAGACAAAGGAATTCCGACGAGGGGCTGGACGACTCCTCCCACAAGGAGTGCTCACAGGCGAATGACGTCACCGACAGGCGTGGAAAAACTCATGCATGCGCACGAGGGTTCAAGCATGTCTGATGTAAAAACATATGAATGAAATCCATATAGTTTTTGAAAAAATAAAAAGGACCTATACTTTATTGACAGACCTCGTACAAATAAATTGTTAAAAAAATCATACATTGTGATTTCTGGATTTTTTTTTTTTTTTTTTTTTTTTTTTTTTTTTTTGATTTTAGATTGTCTCTCACAGTGGACATGCACCTAAGATGAAAATTTCAGAGCCCCCCATGATTTCTAAGTGGGAGAACTTGCAGAATCGCATGGTGTTCAAATACTTATTTTCCTCACTGTAACTCAAAAGAACCTCGGTCACATTTCGCTGTTTACTCACCCCATGTCCTTTTAAAACCAAATATAATGAAAATGGTGGTGAAATGAAAAAGCCGATCCCGACTCCTCATTCAGCTGTTGGTCGTCTGAACGTGTGGCGCTTCTCTGTGGTCCTGTTCGGTCCTCTTAGACTGTTCCACTCTCATCCAAGTCAGCTGTTTAATCTTTTCCATGAGCAACTCTGGTGCTTTAGCTGTTTTCAACACGTATCCGCTCTTCATCAGGTCCTCAGCTGCGTCTGCTGTCGAATTGCAGGTTTTAGTTTCGTCTTTGTATTTAACCCACAGGCTGGCCGGGTACAGGGTTTGGAACAGGACTTGGTTCTCCCTCAGGACCTTGCGGATCGCAGTGTATTCTCGCCTTTTGTTGATAATGGGCACCGGGTAGTCATTATCAAGGTTTATGCGTTTGTCCATCCATTTAAATCCTTTCATCTGCCAAGCTTTGTATAGCAACAAGTCTTTAGTCTTAAAGCTATCAAACTTAACTATGATGGAGTGTGGCGGCGCCGCTGCCAGAGGCTGTGGTCCAAGGGAGCGGTGCGCCCTCTTGATGTGCATGTCAGGAAACTCTTCCTCCAGCAACTGAAGTCCCACGCGCAGTAGTTTTCCGTGAAAGATGTTACTGTAGTTGCGTCTTTCTCAGTGCCCTCACAGACTCCATAAATTATGTTGGCCTGTCGGGAGCGACTTTCCATGTCTGTTAGCCTTTCATCCAACTTCACCTGTAGCTTTAGCATCTCTGTTACGACCTCTTCAGCAGTTTGCAGTCTCTCCCCTGCTTGTTCAATTTGCTTCTTGGTTTGATCCAGCCTTATGTTTGTTCTTGTTAGTTCATCTTTGATTGTCTCTAACTTTTCATTGTTTTCCTGGCGAAATCCCCTCGGCTCCTCCAGGATGGTTTGTAGATCAGCCATGTCTTTGATCTTAGCTAACATGCTAATTAGCTTTAGCTTCTGATGTCAGGTTAAGAAAAAGAGAAAAAACTGTATTTCGCAATTTTCTTTCAAAATAAATTAAGGGTGATATATGCCCCCTCAGTATTTAACATTTAAAAAAAGACTTCAACTGGAAAGGGGCTATTAATAATTTATCCTTGGTTCATTTGGAGCTCTCCTAATGTGCTGCCATCAAAGCGATGGCGGAACCATCGCTCTGATGTCCCATTGATTCTGTTTTTAATTCCAGTCCGTCCCCTTCACTGGAAATTACAAGTGAAACGTGTGAAAAATTTCTCCACTTTTTTAAGGTTGATGCCATTAGGATCAATATATCTGCCTCCCCAGTGTGTCATTGTGTAGCAAATCAGTGCTTGTGTGTTTTTAGCAAGTTTCAGCCTGTGTCTGACTGTGCTGACAGGAGTAGTTAAGAAACTAAAACCCTCTTCCTGTCCCACTGACCTGGTCCCCCCTCGCTTTTTTTTTTTTTTTTTTAAAGGAGGTTTGGGACACCATTAGCTCTTTTGTTGAAGAAATTATTAATAGTAGTCTGTCTTCTGGAATTTTGCTTTCTTTTTGTAAAAAAGCTATTGTGGAGCCACTGATCAAAAAAACGTGTTTGGATCCCACAGCTTTTTCAGTTTATCAACCTATCTCCAAGTTACCACTTGTGTCAAAAATTTTTGAGAAATGTGTCTTTACACAGTTGCAGCCTTTTTTAGATAAAAATGGCACATTGGATCCATTTACAAAGCATTTCATAGTGCTGAGTCTGCATAGTAGAGAAGCTTGAATCTTCGACTGGACTGGGTTGCTTGACGTTAGGACGTTTTGCTTCAAATCACAGAAATCAAATCACGTTCGTATGTACTGGAGTCATTGAGTCATTTTGCTCAATGACTCCATTACATACGAACGTCTGAAGAGAGACCCCCACGAGTGGCTATAAGAAGAAAATCATTAGCTGCCTCCAAAACCTGGAGAAAGAGGGACTCATCGACAGGCAGACATACTACACACTGTATCCGGGGGACGCCACTCCATGCATCTATGGACTGCCCAAAATCCACAAACAGGACGTGCCACTCAGGCCTATTGTATGTAGCACAGATTCCATCACATACAATTTGGCCAAGTGGATTTTGGCTCCTCTAGTGGGTAACTCAGACCACCATGTGGAGAACACACAAGATTTTGTGAACAAAATCAAGGACCTGCAGCTGGAGGCAGATGAAACTATGGTATAATTTGATGTGACTTCGTTGTTCACCTGCATCCCCACCGCTGAGGCCGAAACTATGGTATAATTTGATGTGACTTCGTTGTTCACCTGCATCCCCACCGCTGAGGCCATCTCAGCTGTGAGGCAGAGACTGCTGGAAGATGTGTCTCTACCTGAAAGGACCAAACTCTTGGAGATCTGTCTTAACACCACGTATTTCCTGTTTAGGGGGAATTACTACAGGCAGATCCATGGTTGTGCGGTGGGGTCTCCGGTATCCCCCATTGTGGCCAATCTGTACATGGAGCGAGTGGAGAAGACAGCCTTGACGTCGTTCACGGGCATCTCTCCCAGTCGCTGGTTCAGATATGTCGATGACACATGGGTTAAAATCAAGCAACAGGAGGTCGAGGACTTTACAGAACACACCAATTTGGTGGACTCCAATATCAAGTTCACACGTGAGGATGCCAGAAACAACCATTTAGCCTTCTTGGACTGTGATGTTATGATTGGAGAGAACAGGCAGCTCCAGACAGAGGTTTATAGAAAACCCACTCACACTGACCAATATCTGCTCTTTGGCTCAAACCACCCCCTTGAACACAAGCTTGGGGTGATCAGGACTCTTCAACACAGAGCCCTACAGGTGCTCACAACTGCAGAGGGAAGGGCTAAAGAGTAACAATTTGTACGGAAAGCCCTCACAGTATGTGGGTACCCACGTTGGTCCCTGGACAAAGTGCAGAAGTCCCAGAAAACAAAGAGACCAGATACACAGGAGACTGAGACAAGAAGAGTGTCTCTCCCTTATTTAGCAGGAGTAGGGGAAAAACTACAGAGGATCTTCAGACAGCACAAAATCGCAGTTTACTTTAAACCAGTCAACACCTTGAGACAGAAGTTAGTTCACCCTAAGGACAGGATCCCTAGTTACAGAGCAATGTAGTGTATCATATCAGATGTCAGGAAAACTGTAATGAACACTACATAGGTGAGACGAAGCAACTTTTACACAAGAGGCTATACCAGCACCGCAGAGAGGTCGCCAGTGGACCTCAGTCTGCAGTTCATCTCCACCTGAAAGACACTAACCACACGTTTGAGGACAAGGAAGTTAAAATCTTAGCCAGAGAGAAGAAATGGTTTGAGAGAGGTGTCAAGGAAGCATTCTTTGTAAAACAGTTGAAACTCAGCCTTAACCGCGGAGCGGGTCTCAGACACGCTTTGTCCCCTGTTCACAATGTGGTACTCAGGTCAAAGCAGTTTCAGTCTTTTGTTCATGGTAATGAGTCATTCATGTCATCAGGAGAGAGTCGTCAGGGGAGGCTTCCGTCCTGTCATTAGGAGAGTGCTAACTAGAGCACAATAGGTGCTAATTAGAGCTATTGTTTAGTCACTAGCCTATAGCAGTCAGCCTCTGGTTAGGTTAAAAAAACTCCAGCTTTTGTTGGCTTCTGGTTTATTCTTCTCTACAAGAGTCAAGACAGAAGTCAGACTACCAGAGCAAGAATTTTAGCTGAGGAAGCTTCTGTGATTTGAAGCGAAACGTCCTCACGTCAAGCAACCCAGTCCAGTAGAAGATTCAAGCTTCTGTGCTATAGAAACCACCTGGACAACTGAGAGCCTACACAGAAACATTGCGACTGCTGAGTCTGCACTTTTAAAGGTTTTTAATGATCTCCTTTCAACAACTGATTCTGGCAGTTCAGCCATTTTAGTGCTTTTAGACCTCACTGCAGCTTTTGACACAGCTGACCATGCAATTCTTTTAGACCACCTGAGAGACTGCGTGGGTGTCAGGGGGACCGTTCTGGAGTGGTTTAGACCCTACCTGTCAGAGGTGTTTTGGCATCAGGCTTGGGGAGTCCACCTCGTCTGCAGCCTCTTCATTGTGGAGTTCCCCAGGGTTCTATCCTGGGTCCCATCCTCTTTGCTCTGTATCTCCTCCCACTCAGATTTTTTAAAAACATGATGTGGCCTACCATTTTTATACTGATGATTGTCAAATCTACATGCCTATCGCTAAAAACAGCCTTTGCCCCCTGACACCCCTACTCGACTGTCTATGTGATGTCAGGGCTTGGTTATCACAGAATTTTTTAAAAATGTACTGAGGGCAAGACAGAGGTTATGTTGTTTGGAAGTGCCCACATTGACTTGGGATCTCTCAAGGATTTTGTACGTCCCAAAGTCACCAGCCTTGGTGTCACCATAGACAGTGATTTTAAACTTGACAAACAAATTAATGGTGTTTTGAAATTGTGCTTTTATCATCTTCGTCTTTTATCAAAGGTAAAACCGTTTTTTATCTTTTAGCCTTTTTGAACAAGTTGTGCACTTTTTTTTTCTTCAAATCATCTGGACAACTGTAACACACTTTATTTCGGCATCAGCCAACGGGCTCTTTCCCGTTTGCAGTTAGTCCAGAACGCTGAACTGCGACTTTTAACAGGGGCCTGGAAACACGATCACATTACCCAAATTCTTGCGTCTTTGCACTGGCTTCCTATTAATTATAGAATTAACTTTGTTTTTAAAGCTTTGAATGGAGTGGCCCCTCAATACATTACTGACCTCCTCCTCCAAACCTGCTCTCCAGCATGTTCTCTGAGGTCTGAGGGCCATTTTCAGCTCATGGTGCCTAAGACGAGACTTAAAACCAGGAGGGGACAGGGCTGTCTCTGTGGCTGGTCCCAGACTCTGGAACGCTCTGCCCCTCCTCGTCCAAACAGCCCCCACAGTGGAGTGTTTTAAGTCTCGTCTGAAGACCCACTTTAATTCTCTGGTTTTTAACACCTTGTGAGTTGTGTGCTCCTCTGTTTTATTGTTTGGTTTTTACTGTTTTATCCAGGTTGATTTTATTGGTTTTATCTTTTGTATGCTGTATTTATTTGTTGATTTTATTAGTTTTTTTTATCTTTGCATGTTTTATTTATTTTTATTGTTGTTTTACTTATTATTAATTTATTTCATGACTATTGGTCTTATCTATGTTGATTCTATGTGCAGCACTTTGGAAACGTCTTTGTTATTAAAGGAGGAAGCATGTGTGTGCCGTTCCCGGTGCGTGCATGCTAACATCTGATGTCGCTAGTTGCTAACTTCGCTTCGTTTTTGGCTAAATATAACACCTTTATCATATCAAATCCAGTATTATCATATTGGATTTAAATTTTTTGGTGGGCTGAGTCGGGCCTCCGCCAGCGGCTAGTATCGGGCTGAGTCGGGCCTCAGATCACAGGCCAGGAGCCAACAACAACCTGCTACATCATGGGACCAAAGAAAAATATGGCCACAATTGAAGAATTAGAAGAAATCAAGAAATCACTAAACTTAATGTCAGATGAGCTGGGTAAAGTGGCTAAACAGCAAATGTTGCTTGATTTGATGGGTGAAATCAAGCAGCTGAGGAACATAATAAAGGAAAGGGACAATAAAATTTATGACCTGGAAAGAAGGATTGAAGACTTGGAGCAATACACAAGAATGGAAGATGTGATTATAAATGGTTTAGACACTACTCATTGGAGTTATGCCAGTATTACAGCTGGCAAGAGCAAGGACGGGGAGGACGCACCACCAGAGGAGCTGCAAACACTGGAATGGCAAGTAATGCAATTTCTTGAAAGCAAAGAGATAAGAATTCATCCAAACAGTGTTGCAGCATGCCATACACTTCCTCGCCAGAACAGCAAGACAAAACCAGCAATTGTGGTTTGTTTTGTGAATCGAAAGCATAAAATTTACCTGTTGAGACAAGCAAAATATCTGAAAGGAACTGGTGTACATAAATGTACATCTAACAAAAAAGAATGCTGAAATTGCCAGACAGGCAAGGTTCCTGAGAAAACTGAACAAAATTCAAGCAACATGGACAAGAAACTGCAAAGTAATGATCCAACTGAAGGGAACACCAGAGGAAGCAAAGGTGATTGTGATAAGAGAACCAAAAGAACTTGATCAATATAAATGAGAACATGCTCAGTATTCAGGAAGTCTCATTGACAAGAATTCTGTGTTTGATAACGCGTGATACTTACACTAAAACATGGTCACTTATGCTAGCATAGTAGAGGATTTAGATGACAAGATATAGAACATAGATAGGGATACAGATCACAATTTATCAATCCTTGAAAGTAACAACTGTGATTCTTATACTGAGGAGCAGTTTATGAATAAGATAATGATGAAGGGTAACCTATCCATTATTCACTTTAATAGCAGAAGTTTAAATTGTAATTTTGTCTAAAATAGAAGATTACTTAAAACGGTTTAAAGACAATTTTACTGTAATTGCTGTGTCTCAAACCTGGATAAAGAATGAGTTAGATGAATTTCAGATCGAAGGATATGATTTATATAATGTAAATAGAAAAAATAAGAGGGGGGGGGGGTAGCTTTGTATATCATCTCATCCGTGAGGTGCAAAGTCGTTAGCAATATGACATCAGTGGTTGATAATATAATGGAAATTATAACTGTGGAAATGGTAAATGAGAAATCAAAAAATGTACTTGTGAGCTGTGTCTATAGAGCACCAGGAACTAAGGTAGAGTCATTCACTGACATTATAACAGAACTGTTTGACCAAAACCAAGCCAAAGAAGTGTTTTTGTGTGGTGATTTCAACATTGATATGGATAATCCTAGTGGACTTCACTCTTTTGATGTTTTTAATGATACAATGTTTAGTTTGGGTCTATTTCCAATGATATCAAAACCAACAGGAATCACATCTCAGAGTGAGACTATAATTGACAATATATTTACCAAATATAATCATTGGAAAAGTAGTGCTACAATATTAAGGAAACCACCAATAAAATAATAGTCAGAAACAGATTTGAAAAAGCATTACTGGCACTAAAGGAAGACCTTAAAAACCAGAATTGGGATGGAATATTTGTAAATAATGTCAATGAAGCATATGATGCATTTATGAAAATTTTCACAATGTTGTATCATAAAAACTGTAAACTGATTAATTTTGCCAGGAGGGATGCTGTTGACAAACCATGGATGACTAAAGGGTTAAGAAATGCCTGCAAAAAGAAAAAAATAATTTATATAAATGTTACTTAAAAACAAGGTCACGAGATGAGGCTAGATATAAGAGGTATAAAAATAAACTAGTAGAGATAATTAAAAAGCACTAAAAGGAATATTATGGTAAATTACTTGATTAAAAAAAACATACGAGCTACATGGAGAGTAATTAATAATGTAAGAAAAAAAAAATCACAAAGAGAAACCAATGATTCCAAATTATTTTGTGAAAGAAAATGTATGCATACAAGATAAGACAAAAATAGTGAATAGTTTTAATGATTTTTTTTTCCTTTTTTTTTTTTTTTTTTTTGTAAGGGTGGGCCCAAATTTAGCGGCTAATATTCCAAAAGCAAAGGGTGATACTGCAGTTGGAAGTCTAATCATGGACAATGTGAACAGCATCTTTCTTGGCAAGGTTGAAAAGGAAGAAATACTGAACATTGTAGGAGGTTGTGTAAGCAAGAGATCAACATATTGTCATGATCTAGATATGTTTCTAATTAAGAACATTATTGAATCAGTCATTGTACCATTTACTTATATTTGTAATCTGTCATTTTCACCGGGAACTTTTCCTGATAGCATGAAAACAGCTAAGGTAATTCCACTATATAAAAGTGGGGATAAACATGTTTTTTCTAATTACAGACCAGTTTCCTTGCTTCCATAATTTTCCAAGATATTAGAGAAATTATTTGTAAATTGATTGGATAAGTTCCTTGATAAATATAACATTCTAAGTAATAGTATGGTTTTCAAACTAGTCACTCACAGCCATGGCAATTATGGAACTAACTGAAGAAATATGCACTGCAATAGACAATAAGGTTGTTTTTGTTTTTTTGTTTTTTTTGAGCATTTTTGTGGCCTTCAAAAAAGCTTTTGATACCATTGACCATACTTTACTACTTCAAAAATTAAACAAATATGGAATCAGAGAGGTTGCTCACAAATGGGTATCAAGCTATCTAGTCAACAGAAAACAGTTTGTACAGGTAAACGTAAGATCTGGATTATTAAGTGTTACCTGTGGGGTACCTCAGGGGTCGGTCCTTGGGCCAAAACTTTTTACACTGTATGTCAGTGACATTGGTAATGTATCTGGTAAAAAATTTACAACATGTGTTGAGAGTAGTCAAAAAAGAATTCATGGGAATAAAAACTTGGCTTGACATTAATAAATTATCGCTTAACTTTGATAAAACTAATTTCATGATATTTAGTAATAGAGAAAAAGTATGAATACCCCAATTATTACAGATAGTGTAGAAATTAAGAGTGATGGAAACAAAATTTGAGTGTCATGATTGATGAGAACTTGAGTTGGAAATCACATTAACTATACAAAGAATAAATTATTAAAAATGATTGCTATACTACACAAAGTAAAAGAGATGTTAGATGAGAAAGGACTATATATATTATACTGTTCTGATTGTTCCACATCTGTCCTACTGTATTGAAATATGGGGAAATGCCTGCAAAACATTCACACATTCACCTTTCATTTTACAGAAAAGAGCAATAAGGATAATTAGTCGGAGGCATTATAGAGAACACGAGTCCAATATTCCTGCAGTTAGATTTGTTGAAATTTCATGACCTGGTTGATTACACTATTCTCCAGACAATGTTTAAGGCTCATAAAAAATACTACCAACTAACTTCCAGAACAAATTTGAAAAAAGAGAAAGCCAGTACAACTTAAAAGGAACAGAGATATTTGACAAACCAAGATTCAGAACTAAATTGAAGGAACATTGCATTTCTATCAAGGGAGTCAGTTTATGGAATAATCTGAACAAGGAAATTAAAGAAGTTAAATCAAGCAATATATTTAAAAAGGCAGTTAAAATTAATATCATTCAGAAATACGACCTGATGTAATAATGAAACCACATGTATATTTTTACTGTTTATTTTTTCCTTTTTTAGATATTCTGATTGTAATGTTAATAATGTGATTATTATTTAATTTGTAAATTAATCTTCTGTAAAAAGGGGTAGATAATATAAGTTCGCTTCTTTCTACCCCCTTTCATTCAGGTGTATTATGTTTTGTTTTCTTCTGGAATTATTTTTGGTTGTGTGGTTGGAAATGAATGAAGTAAAGTAAATGTGTGATATAAATAACGTGGATTGGATTAATAAAGATGTATGTGGGGTGCTTGTCTGAAAGAGCTGCTTGGTTGAAAAAGTGAACTGTCTAGTTTTGTTAATTTAAAAACTCAGGTGGTGGAAATCTGCTGTTGTACTGCAAGTCTTAAAGTCTACAGTCCTACTTAAAAAAAAAAAAAAAACAAAAAAAAAAAAACTGGCAGCAGTAATCTCTTCTGCCTGCAGCTGTGACAACAGCTCAAAGGTCAGCTGTTTATCAGCAGGCTGATAAACAGCTGACAGTGATGCGCTGCTCCCTGCTGCCGAGGCCACGCCCACACCGCTATCGACATGATGCCACTGCAGTGGAGGTCCAAACATGAAGGGGCCCGTTTGTGGTTACATCACTTTGTGGCACGTTGTGACCTGTGATAGCTGACTTTTTTTTTTTTCAACAGTCTTTTAAGTTCTGCATCAAAATCAACCATTCAAAAATACATCAGAGCCCCAACCCTACAACATAGGTACTGCATCACATAATAATTGAGCAAATACACAGAAAATAATGAATACAAAATAAATAAGATAAAAATATATTGGTAGAAATGAGTAAATAAAAATAAGTACAGAAAAATATAGTACTCCATGTATGCACAAACATCAACTTTTAAGTTGTAGATTATATATAATGGTTCAGCAGTTTGTTACTTCAGGGTCAGTGGTATCCATTTTTTCCCAAATATGCCAAGAAAGATCTCCATATGGTATAGAATGTCTGAGTACACCTGCTTGTGGTATAATGAATCTTCTCTAATACCAAATGGTGTGTGTGAGATCTTTAATCCACATCCTAAAAGTTGGAGAATACTTCCCCTTCCATTTCAGAAGTATGTCGCCTGGCTAGGAGAGATGCAAATCAATCAATCAATTAATCAATCAATTTTTTTATATAGCGCCAAATCACAACAAACAGTTGCCCCAAGGCGCTTTATATTGTAAGGCAAGGCCATACAATAATTATGTAAAACCCCAACGGTCAAAACGACCCCCTGTGAGCAAGCACTTGGCTACAGTGGGAAGGAAAAAACTCCCTTTTAACAGGAAGAAACCTCCAGCAGAACCAGGCTCAGGGAGGGGCAGTCTTCTGCTGGGACTGGTTGGGGCTGAGGGAGAGAACCAGGAAAAAGACATGCTATGGAGGGGAGCAGAGATCGATCACTAATGATTAAATGCAGAGTGGTGCATACAGAGCAAAAAGAGAAACAAACAGTGCATCATGGGAACCCCCCAGCAGTCTACGTCTATAGCAGCATAACTAAGGGATGGTTTAGGGTCACCTGATCCAGCCCTAACTATAAGCTTTAGCAAAAAGGAAAGTTTTAAGCCTAATCTTAAAAGTAGAGAGGGTGTCTGTCTCCCTGATCTGAATTGGGAGCTGGTTCCACAGGAGAGGAGCCTGAAAGCTGAAGGCTCTGCCTCCCATTCTACTCTTACAAACCCTAGGAACTACAAGTAAGCCTGCAGTCTGAGAGCGAAGCGCTCTATTGGGGTGATATGGTACTACGAGGTCCCTAAGATAAGATGGGACCTGATTATTCAAAACCTTATAAGTAAGAAGAAGAATTTTAAATTCTATTCTAGAATTAACAGGAAGCCAATGAAGAGAGGCCAATATGGGTGAGATATGCTCTCTCCTTCTAGTCCCCGTCAGTACTCTAGCTGCAGCATTTTGAATTAACTGAAGGCTTTTTAGGGAACTTTTAGGACAACCTGATAATAATGAATTACAATAGTCCAGCCTAGAGGAAATAAATGCATGAATTAGTTTTTCAGCATCACTCTGAGACAAGACCTTTCTGATTTTAGAGATATTGCGTAAATGCAAAAAAGCAGTCCTACATATTTGTTTAATATGTGCTTTGAATGACATATCCTGATCAAAAATGACTCCAAGATTTCTCACAGTATTACTAGAGGTCAGGGTAATGCCATCCAGAGTAAGGATCTGGTTAGACACCATGTTTCTAAGATTTGTGGGGCCAAGTACAATAACTTCAGTTTTATCTGAGTTTAAAAGCAGGAAATTAGAGGTCATCCATGTCTATATGTCTGTAAGACAATCCTACAGTTTAGCTAATTGGTGTGTGTCCTCTGGCTTCATGGATAGATAAAGCTGGGTATCATCTGCGTAACAATGAAAATTTAAGCAATACCGTCTAATAATACTGCCTAAGGGAAGCATGTATAAAGTGAATAAAATTGGTCCTAGCACAGAACCTTGTGGAACTCCATAATTAACTTTAGTCTGTGAAGAAGATTCCCCATTTACATGAACAAATTGTAATCTATTAGACAAATATGATTCAAACCACCGCAGCGCAGTGCCTTTAATACCTATGGCATGCTCTAATCTCTGTAATAAAATGTTATGGTCAACAGTATCAAAAGCAGCACTGAGGTCTAACAGAACAAGCACAGAGATGAGTCCACTGTCCGAGGCCATAAGAAGATCATTTGTAACCTTCACTAATGCTGTTTCTGTACTATGATGAATTCTAAAACCTGACTGAAACTCTTCAAATAGACCATTCCTCTGCAGATGATCAGTTAGCTGTTTTACAACTACCCTTTCAAGAATTTTTGAGAGAAAAGGAAGGTTGGAGATTGGCCTATAATTAGCTAAGATAGCTGGGTCAAGTGATGGCTTTTTAAGTAATGGTTTAATTACTGCCACCTTAAAAGCCTGTGGTACATAGCCAACTAACAAAGACAGATTGATCATATTTAAGATCGACGCATTAAATAATGGTAGGGCTTCCTTGAGCAGCCTGGTAGGAATGGGGTCTAATAAACATGTTGATGGTTTGGATGAAGTAACTAATGAAAATAACTGACAGAACAATCGGAGAGAAAGAGTCTAACCAAATACCGGCATCACTGAAAGCAGCCAAAGATAACGATACGTCTTTGGGATGGCTATGAGTAATTTTTTCTCTAATAGTTAAAATTTTGTTAGCAAAGAAAGTCATGAAGTCATTACTAGTTAAAGTTAATGGAATACTCAGCTCAATAGAGCTCTGACTGTCAGCCTGGCTACAGTGCTGAAAAGAAACCTGGGGTTGTTCTTATTTTCTTCAATTAGTGATGATTAGAAAGATGTCCTAGCTTTACGGAGGGCTTTTTTATAGAGCAACAGACTCTTTTTCCAGGCTAAGTGAAGATCTTCTAAATTAGTGAGACGCCATTTCCTCTCCAACTTATGCTTATATGCGAGCATATTCCCAGCCCAGCAACTCAGATGTATATCTTGTCGCCAAACATTGCCATGCTGGCAGAGGGTTATATGGGCACTTCTTAAACATCTGGCAAAGTTTTAAAAATTGATTTGCAAAAGTTATTCAATGCTGGACAAAGCCAGAACAAATGTGAAAAGGTAGCCGGTGTTTGCCTGCATCTGTCACAGCAAAGATCAATACTAGACGTAATTTTTAGCTCATAATTTGCACCACGCTTTACCAAAACTGGATCAACTTTAACTTTTGACCCCTGTACAAACTGAAACTGACCTTTGTCACAATTCTTGCTGTTTTTGCCCCATAACTCCAGAACATTCAGTCAGATTGTCCAAACTATACCTTTTTGGAATCATTATCATCAGACACATAATGTGGTATCACTTTCAATATGATTGGAAGATTTTTTTTCATTTTGACCCTGTGCAATTCTTCAATTGACCCCTACTTGGCCCCCTATTGAAAATTCAAATGGCTGAAGTTATTTTTCTACAATATGTACCAAAAAGTATACTCAGTCAAATTTTGGTGCTTGTAACCAGATTTGAACTATTCTTAGTTACCTGCTGTACTATAACAAGGGGATAAATATATCGTATAATGATATTGTTGGTTACAGTGACATCACCAATTCACCAGGGTGAATAACATCCACAGTAATGATAAAGTCGTACATGTAGGTCCACACAGTCTTTTGTCACATCATGCAGAATTCTAGTCTTTAGGTAGATCTTGGCATTCTCCAGGTTTTGAAACTGCCTCTCAGATTCCTTGTATGTGACATGAAGTCATGCGGGGTACCCCAGTCCCTATCTGTCCCCTTCTCTTCCACGGAGCAGCAGTTTCATTCTATGAAAGCGGATCTGGCTTGTGCGACACTCTGGATAATCTGGGAATATTGAGATGGTGGTTCCATTAAACTGATGAGGACTGGAGAACCCTGGCACGTCAAAGAACTTCCACACAGTCCTGTAGATAATGAGCCTTCACCACAGTGACATGGGAGTTAATCGTCTGGTTTCCACACATGCAGACTTCTGTATGAGCATCCAGCAGGACATCTTTATCCATTTTCAAAACTTCTTTCAGTAGTTTGGAGACCACCGCTGGAGTGCTTGAGCCTGTGGTCGTTCAGTATTTGGGTGTTGGAGCCCCTAACCGTCCCTTCAATGTCGAGACTAGAGACACTTCTCCTGTAATTTGGTCACCCCCCCCTCATGTATTCCTACTTTGTTTATCATATAAATCACATCGTCTAAGCATGAATAAAGCCAACGTTCTGTTTCCCGTATGGTTGTTTTCATTGTATCCACCTCGGAGCGGATTGCTGCTGTATTATTTGTCACTTCTACTTAACTCTGATTTCACCATTTCAAATTCCTCAGTCAGGGCAGTCTTCAATTCTGACTTGAACAGTGTAGTAATGTCTTCTTTCAGCGACGTAAGGATTTTGACTTTCAGGTTTGCTCTCTCTGGTTGGGGAGAGGTTGTGCGCTTTCTGTGTGGTGAAGCACTCGATCCTGTAGGAATTTGTGTTTTTGCAAATTGCTGGCCATTAGTGTGGCGAAATCAACAATGAACTAAACAGAAGTGGGAACAATGAACTTAAAAAAGATATTAAATTTAAACCTAAATTTCAGCAGAGCATGTCATATGTGCTCACCAGCACGCCCCCCCCCCCCACCCAATTTTTTACTATTTCAGGTAATATTGACTTAATTTATAAAAAGTGGTGCTTTACAGTGCTCTCATTAAAATACAAAAACTAAGAAGTGAAGTAATGTCCCAATGGAAAGAAAATGCCACAAGCAGGAACTTAAGAAAAACTCAACTTTATTTATATAGCACTTCAAAACAACTGTAGTTGAAAACAAAGTGCTGTCATAAAACAATTAAAAGCAATAAAATAAATAAGAACAATTGCTTCATTGTTTTTAAAAGCAATTAGAAGCAATACAATAAATAAAAGCAAGCCATAAAACACTAAAACAAAACAGTCTCATGCAGAGTTAAAAGCCAGGGTTAAAAATGGGTTTTAAGACTGGTTTTAAAAATGGACAGTGAGGAGGCTGTCTGTTAAGTGGAAGCTTGTTCCGTCATTTTGGAACAGCAGTGGAAAATGCTGTGTCCCCTGAACAACAAAAAATTAACATCTGACTCAAACAAGGACAGCAGTAAATTAACCTAGCTGCAAATTATAACTGTGTGTGGGGGGCTTCAGGGTTCCCCCAGACATTTTTAGTGTAATGGTGGTATTGGCAACTATCACCTGACGCACGGTCTTGTATAAAGTACCTCAAAGTGATACTTGAGTGAAAGTACAAGTATCGTACCATAAAACAATTTTGGTAAAAGTTAAAGTCACCTTTTAAAAATATTACTTGAGGAAAGTCTTAAAGTATCTGACATTTACTGTAAAGTATCAAAAGTAAATTTCTCATATAAAATGTACTTTAAGTAAAAGTATGGAGTAAAAGTAAAATCCAAAACGAGTGGAGAGTGAAACGGACAAAAAGGTGTGTCTGGAGAAACCTATAAAAGTCTAGATCAGTCGGTGTTGGTGACGGGATGAGTGAGCAACAGGTGGATGTATATAGCTGTAAATAAAGTTGCGGTTCTTTTTCCTGGAAGACACACACACACTCTTCTGTTAAACACAGCAGCCAGACTCATGTGAAACAGAACAGTCATTTATAGCTACACAGTGGTGCCAAATTTAAGGAAAGTTTAAAAAAAAAAAAAACGCAATGGAAGCATCACCACAACCAACCACTGCAAAGCAAACATCTGAGAATTTTGATTAAAAAAAAATTCAGTGAATAATGGTTTATCAAAGTAGCTGATTGATTTTTATCTGTAATGGTTTTGGTGGCAGCAGAATAAGCAGCACGCAGGGACCTCTGCAGCTGGAGGTCAGTGACATGACCCAGTTTGACCTGGCTGCAGCAGATACATTATTTTATGGCCCAGGCACACGACGATTCCTTGAGAAAAGGTGGACGAAAGAGCTTTATCACTGGACAGTCTATGAAGCAAGAGCTCAAAAGGGATGAAAGAGGAAATTAACAAAACCAAAGCTCACAATCTCAACGCATTAAATGAAATGCACCTGGAGCCACAGCGTGAGCAGTGTGTGTCTGCATCTCTGAATTCCAGGACTCGGCGCTGGGACGGAACTCATCACCTGAGTCCTGCAGAAACTGCAAACAGAATCTGTGGAGATCTGTGCGCACGTCGGTGGACCACCTGCTCTGGTTCCTCGTCCAGAACAAAAGAGGGATCAACTCCTTCGTCATCAGAATCCTCACTGTGCTGCGCGCTTGCACCAAAGAAAAAAAAAACAGGTGTTCCGTGGTCACTGCTGTATCACTGTTACGTTACTAAGCCATATACAACCCCTGGCAATAATTATGGAATCACCGGCCTCGGAGGATGTTCATTCAGTTGTTTAATTTTGTAGAAAAAAAAAAGATCACAGACATGACACAAAACTAAAGTCATTTCAAATGGCAACTTTCTGGCTTTAAGAAACACTATAAGAAATCAGGAAAAATAATTGTGGCAGTCAGTAACGGTTACTTTTTTTAGACCAAGCAGAGGGAAAAAAATATGGACTCACTCAAATAATTAATTGTATCCACACAAAATATTAATTCTTCCCTATATAAGGTACCTGAGCCCATTGAACCTGCCCCCCCCCAGATAAAAAAAAAAAATGCAAACAGGCTGAGTTGGATCTGTAATTTGTGACGGTACATGAACGCAGCAGCAGACACAGCGCTCACAAACTGGCTTCTGCACTGTGTGAAAACATTCAGCTGCTCCAACGAAGTCAAATTAAGCATTAACGTGACAAAAACTAAACAAACGATTTAAAAAAAAAAAAAAAAAAAAAGTCAAGAACGACAGCAAAACGAAACACGGACGAATTGAGGCTTTCATTGCCTTTTCAAATTTTTCAACAGTTTAAAAATTGTGACGAAGCTCCAGCTGCAGGAACGAAGCTGCACAAAGGTTAAACGATGCCAACGAAAGTCCAGATTTCTTGTTTCTTCAGGGCTTCGTTGCCCTTCGTTAAGTGCTGTGTGACTGGGCCATTAGATGTGGGGATGGAGCAGTTGTCTATCTGGGTGGCTGCCATCCAGGATCCAAGATGATTCCATAGTGTGATGGATGCGTTGATGCTTCTTTTATGCTGCTGTACGAGGTCTATTAGATAATAAACCGACCCTTTTTATTTTATTTTTTTTAACTATATGGATTTGATTACACCAATCATGCTTTAACCCTCGTGCACATGCGTGAGTTTTTTTCATGCGTGTCGGTAACGTCATTTCCCTGTGGGCATGCCTTGAGTGAGATGTGGTCCAGCCCTCTCGGCTGAATTCCTTTGTTTCACACACTGCTCGAGACGGCGTGCGTTGCTTTATCAAAATTTTTTCTGGACCTGTGAGGAATATCCGAGTGGACACTATTCGAGAAATTAAGCTGGTTTTCGGTGAAAAGTTTAATGGCTGATGAGAGATTATGGGGTGTTTCTGTCAGTGTAAGGACTTCCCATGGAGCGGGACGTCGTGCAGCACTTCCAGGCGTCGGCCTGTTTCAACCTGAAAACATCCTAATTTAAGGCTTAATTCACCCAGGACGTCATGAGAGAACAGAGAAGATTCAGAACAGGCCGGCATGAGGACATTCCACTGTTTAAGGACATTTTTTAATGAAAGACATGCGCGCAAATTCGCAGAGTCATTTCTGTGACGACTCGGCGAATCTGTGTGCACCGCGACAGGAAAAACACCTCCATGTTGAAAACCATTTGTAAAATTCAGGCGGCTTTTGATGGCTTTCAACAAGTGAGTAACTGAGAAATTGTTTAACAGCTTGGGCATGTTCCAACTTGCCCGTTAAGATTTCCAACAGAGGTGTTTTTCCTGTCACGACCCCCCGCGGTCGGGTCCGGCCCGACATGCGACTCTGCCCGCACGTTCTTTCAATACAAAATGTCCGTTAACAATGGAATGTCCGAATAAACTCCTCATGCCAACTTCTTCTGAAAGTTCTCTGTTCTCTAACGACTTACTGGGTCAACAGAGCCTGAAATGTGGACGTTTTTAACTTGAACCGGTGAGACGCTGCCGCCTCGAAGCGCAGATCGCCATCAGGCGCCGTGGGCCGTCCTTACGGCGACACTACCAGACCAAAATCTCTCATCAGCTGTTAAAATTTTTACCGAAAACCAGCTGAATTTATCGAATGGTGTCCACTCAGTTGTGCCTTACAGTTTTGTAAAAATTTTGATCAAACAAAGCAGCAGTCTCTGAGCCATTCCTAAACAATGAAAAAATCGACGAGAGGGTGGGCCACTCCTCACTCAAAGACTGCCCACAGGCGAATGACGTAACCGACAGGCGTGAAAAAACTCTCGCATGCCCACGAGGGTTCAAGCATGTCTGACGTAATCACACGTGATTCAAATCCATATGGTTTTTGAAAAAATAAGGTCGAATACTTTTCTAATAGACCTCGTATGTGGTGTTGCCCCCCAGTGGCAAACAAAAGGTTAAAAAAAAAAAAAACATGAAGAAGGCCCATTTTAAATGGTAAAAAATACTGATAGACCAAGATGTGTTTTTTCTTCTTCTTCTCCACACTGCTCTGTTTCTCAGTGACAGAAGAATGAAGAGTTTTTGAACTGATATGGGTTGTTGGCAACATTCTCTTAAAATATCTGTGGGGTTAGAATGCTTTCATCCCACCAGGTTATGGTTGGCTGACTAAGAGCGGGACATAATGCAACAGGAAAATCCTCCTGATACTGATTCATGCGTAGAACAAAAACACATGGATCCAGTAAATCCGTCTCTCAGGATTCTAATGAATCAGGTCTGTGGTCACGCCAAAGCCACACAAACTATCTTTTGGTCGTGTGGACCATAGACATTATGTTACTGAAATCACTGCAGCTCCCACAATTTGTGACATCCTGTGGTTTAGAACGGGTATTAGTGGAGGCTAGGCGAGGTTAACAGCCCACGTGATGCTGCTAAATTTTAATCTTTAGTGTGATGAAACAAGAAATCACTTCGCACATCCCTTGACGACAGGTGCGTAAGAGAAGGCACAAAGGCTGCAAAACAAACAAAAAAACTCTCGCACACTGCCTCACTTGCAACAAAAGAGTGAATTTAATCACGCAAACAAGCAAGATCAGATTGCCTGATGATGGCCTTTGGCCGAAATGTTACTTGCTTGTTTGCTTGATTAAATTCACTCTTGTGTTGTGTTGCAAGTGAGGCAGTGTGCGAGAGTTTTTTTTTTTTTTTTTTTTTAGCAATCTTTAGTGTGATGAAAATTTAAAAATAGGCAAGCGAACTCAATGTTTTTGTCCGTTAGCTTTTATTTGTGTGGTTGGTGGGCCGATACGGCAAACGTATAACAGTTAACTTGTGTTTTTGCTCAGAGCACAACGAACATTTTTCACACATAAAACACATTTAAACATGGCTTTAAAATAAGCCAATTTTATAAGGACAGTTTTATATATATATATATATATATATATATATATATATATATATATATATATATATATATATAATTTCCTTTTTATGTCTGAAACAGTGTTTAGTTTGCAGAAATAAGCTTGACTACATATGAACAGTAATTGTGGAAAGCAGCACAATACACAGTCATGAAAATTTAAATTTGCATGCATCTGCTGCACTTTGCACGCGAGCCGTAATGGGGGGGGGGGGGTGAAAAGCTTTGGGAGCTACACTCACAATTTCCACTGCTTTCCCTTTTCAACCCAGTATGCCAGCACACACTTGGGCATTAAAATTATTCTGCCGTGATAAATAAACACAGAACACACAAATGTCAACACCCGGGCCCTAAGTCCGTCACAGTTTCAACATTGCTGTTCTCACTGGACACACACACACCAGACATCCACGGTACATTCGTCAGTGATAACACCGATCCTTAAAGAGCCGGTGTTGCAGACTGAACGGTCGCCCCCTAAAATGGGTCCGCCCTGCTTTTACTGTGCATGTGTCATTTGGGACCGCAGCAGCACATCTGAGTCTGACTCTCTCCACCCAAAGACATCAAATGGATTAATGGGATTATTAACCATCAGATGATGAAGGTAAAACCTCCTTAATCATTCTAAAATCAGTTTGAAGCAGAAACGAGGTGATAATCGGTGACGCTTTGAAATGATGGAGGTGCAGTGAACGCAACAGATAGCAGCTCATGTAGCTGTGGTGCTCTGAAATAATACTGAATTTATGTGGAAATGATTGTTGTAGAAAAGCTTCAGATATCTGGCTGAGACAAATGATGACTGGAGGCCGTTTGAAGCAGAAACAAGGTGATAATCAGTGAACTGTGGCTAAAGACGCATGCGTAGTGAAGGCAGGGTGGACCCATTTTTAGGGGGGACTGTTCAGTCTGTGACACCGGTGTTAGTCTTCTAAATAGCTGTTTGTCCATCACTGTGAGTTAGTTGGCAAAAAATGTTACATACAGTTGGGTCAGCATGAGAATGGAGCAATTCCCATATGTTGGATTTTAATTGTGGAGCTTCCACACAGAGGGGCTGACTGTGCACGTTTTCCCACCAACAAAGAATGGAGAGGTCTGTAATTTTTATCGTAGGTTCACCTCAACTGTGAGAGACAGAATCTAAAAAAAATCCAGTAAATCACATTGTATGATTTTTAAATAATTTGCATTTTGTTGCATAATATAAGTATTTGACCCCCTAGAAAAACTGAGCTTAACAATTGGTACAGAAACATTTGTCTGCCATTACAGAGGTCAGACGTTTCCTGTGGTTCTTGATCAAGTTTTCACACACTGCAGCAGGGATTTTGGTCCACTCCTCCATACAGATCTTCTCCAAATCTTTGAGGTTTGGAGTTTCAGCTCCTTCCAAAGATTATCTATTGAGTTCAGGTCTGGAGACTGGCCAGGGCACTCCAGGACCTTGGAATGCTTCTTACTGAGCCCCTCCTTAGTTGCCCTGGCTGTGTGTTTTGGGTCACTGTCATGCTGGAAGACCCAGCCATGACCTATCGTCAATGCTCTTAGTGAGGGAAGGCGGTTGTTTGCCAGAATCTCGCAATACATGATCCCATCCATCCTCCCTTCAATACGGTGCGGTCGTCCTGTCCACTTTGCAGGAGAGCACCCCCAGAGTATGATGTTTCCACCCCCATGCTTCACGATTGGGATGGTTTTCTTGGGGTTGTTCTCATCCTCTAAACATGGTAAGTGGAGTTGATTCCAGAAAGCTCTATTCTGGTCTCATCTGACTACATGACCTTCTCCCATGCCTCCTCTGGATCATCCAGGTGGTCATCGGTGAACTTCAAAGGGGCCTGGACATGTGTTGGCTTGAGCAGGGGGACCTTGCTGCCCTGCAGGATTTTAAACCATGACGGCATCATGTTACTAATGTAATCTGTGTCTGTGGCCCCAGCTCTCTTCAGGTCATTGGCCAGGTCCTCCTGTGTAGTTCTGAGCTTTCTCAGAATCATCCTTACCCCACAAAGTGAGATCTTGCATGGAATCCCAGACCGAGGGAGATTGATAGTCATCTTGTGTTTCTTCCACTTTCTAATAAATAATCATAACAGTTGTTGTCTTCTACCAAGCTGCTTGCCTGTTGTCCTGTAGTTCATCCCAGCCTTGTGCAGGTCTACAGTTTTGTCCCTGGTGTCCTTAGACAGCTCTTTGATCTTGGCTATGGTGGACAGGTTGGAGTGTGATTGATTGAGTGTGTGAACAGGTGTCTTTTATACAGGTGCAATTAATACAGGTAAAGAGTGCAGAATAAGAGGGCTTCTTAAAGAAAAATTAACAGGTCTGTGAGAGACAGAATTCTTGCTGGTTGGTAGGTGTTCAAATACTTATTTTATGCAACAAAATGCAAATTAATTATTTAAAAATCATACAATGTGATTTTTAGATTCTGTCTCTCACAGTTGAAGTGTACCTACGATAAAAATGACAAACCTCTACATTCTTTGTAGATGGGGAAAACCTGCAAAACTGACAGGGGGTCAAATACTTATTTTCCCCACTGTATATGACATGTATTAACACTGCACTGAGCACTAAAAATGAAAATCCATTTATATCTTGGTGTGCTTTTGAAACAAACTTTCACAGTATATTAATTACTTTAATGCTTTTGCAAACGAAAAGTTTCTGTGGTACATACCGCTGCACTCTAAGAGGAGAATTCTGGCCTTCATCGGTCTGGGCTGGATTCTTCCACCTCCTCACTCAGGGCCACAATAAATTTAAATACAATTTTAAAAAGCATCCAACCTTACAGGATGTGTGTTTGGACTTCTTATTATAAATGAGTTATTGTTTACACTGTGGGGGTGGTCACCACATGGATAGTGCACTTGGTTACAGTGTGGAAGGTTCCCATAATGTGGAGTTGCCAAATCGACATGCAGATTCTCCTTGGATTTGCTGTGGCGACCCCAAGTGAAAACAAGCGAGCAGCCAAAGGGACTTGTATTATTATTTAAACTACCTCGCGTTGAAGACGTATGTATTTACACGGCTGAGTTTTGTTTTTTCTTCCCGTTTGTGTGCAGCATGGCGGAGGCGGCAGCCCTGAGCGGACTGAAGCGGTGCCGCCAGGCCCAGGATCAGCTGGAGGACGCCATCAGTGCGGTGATGAGGGCGGAGCAGCAGCTGCGAGAGAACGCCAGAGAGGTCAGTGTCTTTGTCAGTCGTCTGTGTGATCGAGGTGATGTCACTGTGTGGGAGTGATGTCAGAGTGTGGCTGGGATTAGACTCCATCAGCGCTAAGTCATTGTGTGCAGTGAGCCACAGCTCAAAGCCTGTAAACCTCCTGGGATCTGAGCTGCAGGTGCGGGAGGAGGAGGCTGAGGTATAAAAGAGCGTGTGGAGGAAGTTGTGTTTTAGAGCTTCACCTGCAGCTTCAGGTAACATCTGTCCTTTGAATAATCGTTAGCAAAGTGGCCGTTAAAGTTTCGTGGCTTTAATTGATGAGAGAATGGTGCAGGCTTGACTTTTAGTCACATGGTTCTGCTGGTGGACCTGCAGTCTTCAGGACGCCGACACGCTGATAGCATGTTGTTGTTTGTCTGTGGGGTTAACGCCAAACTGATGATTTCAGCAGCTAATAAGATCCAGAGTTTGAGCTGTGTGTTTCTTTGTGACCTTTGACCTCATGACTGTGGTTCCAAAGTTTAACAACTAGCAGAAATGCTTTGGTCAGACATATTGATCTTTTCAAAGCCAAGTGGACATTCAGCCACTGAATGAGCTGACGTGCTTCTGGTCATGACTAACAGCGGCAGATAAATGGTCAGCTGACGCGTCCCGTTTACTGGAGTCAGACAGGAAGCAGTTTGCTGAGCGCTAACAAAACAAGCTGCTCCGCTTACAGCAGGTGGAACATGGGGTGTGGCATGCAACGCTTCAGTGATGGAGTGATATTTTTAATTTGTATAAACTAAAAATGGAGTGAGTGTTTGGATTCAGGTTATCATGATACCAAAAATGTAGTCGTCTATACAAATGCTAGTGAAATTCTCTGCAGTAAAAAAAAAAAAAGACCAAATGATAAAATGGTGTTTAGATCAGGCCAATCAGGAAAAAATGTTTTCCTTTAACATAAAAAAAAAAAAATTCAAGTAGGGTTGTGTGTTTGGTTGCGTGCTGGTGTCGCCAACCGAACAGTCCCCCCTAAAAATGGGTCCGCCCTGCCTTCACTGCGCATACGCTATCAGCCGCGGTTCACTGATTATCACCTCATTTTTGCTTCAAACTGCCTCCAGTCATCTGTCTCAGCCACAGATATCTGAAGCTTTTCTACAACAATCATTTCCACATAAATTACATGATTACATGATCTGCTACTGCATTTGCTGCGCCTCCGTCATTTCAGTCAGTAGCGACTCACTGATTATCGCCTCGTTTCTGCTTAAAATGGCCTCATTTCTGCTTACAACTGACTCTAGAATGATTTAAGAGGTTTTACTTTGTCATCTGATGGTTAATAATCACATTAATCCATTTGATTGCTTTGGGTGAAGAGACTCAGACTCACAGGAGCTGCTGAGCTCTGAAATGACGCATGTGCAGTGGAGGCAGGGGGGACCAATTTTGGGGGTGGGGGGTGTTCGGGCTGCGACATTGAATGTCACACTTTATTTTGTTTATTCTGTTTAAATATTGTGGGATGTGTGTTTCATACATGTCTAGCTACTAGGGCTGTGCTGTATCATACAGTCCACAATAATACCAATATACATTTTTACGTGATTAAAGAAGTGTCATATCATGGTGTACGTAGTAGCTGGGTTTCTGTTACAGGGTAATGGAGGAGCAAGATGGCATGGGTTTGTTTGGCAAACTGTCCGCTCTGTTTGTGGGTTGTTTTACTGTTTTTGTTTAGTTAGCAGTTTCTCTTCTCCTGGTTTTTAACATCAAGCAGTATGGCCCATGAAAGCAGCTGTTTTGTTTTTTTTCTTTTGTCATCATTCTTGAGAAATGAGTGACAGCGTGTGCGCACATGTGGGTTAGGGGAGAGGCAGCAAGAGGCATTCATAATAAATCATCTTGTGAGGACAGATGCTGTATCTGATAGTCCACAGGCCAAGCAGGTTTTTGGTTTTGCTTAAGGAGACTAAACAACACTTACAGTCCAGCCTCATTGTAGTGTGGCCCCCAGGGTGGTCACTGTAGCCAGGTAGGGCTCAGTGAAGGATTCCACAGGGCTCAAAATTTAAAAAGCACCAAGTATACCACATTTTTCTGATCATAAAGATTGCAAAGAGGTATGCAGTAAAACTCACAAACCATCATTGTATAAAATGGATATTCACACTCGCCAGACAAAAGCAAAATTCTCAATGCTTTTGTGTGGTAAACACCGAATATAATGGATTTTGTATAACAGATTTTCTCATCAGACAAAACGTCCCATCCGAATGCAATGTGTGTCCATTAAAACCCCTCACGTGTACCGGACAGAGCAGTCTGGACATGCCCAGTGACAGAGGTACGAAATGAAGTTCAGCACTGACACTCGCCGATTGGAGGAAAGTGGGACCGTATTTCTGTGATTACAAGACTGGCCGTTTATTTTTTTCAAACCGTGCTCAGACCCAGGACCTAAATGATGCAGGACGTAATTCAAGACTGGTGATGTCATTGCATGACCACAGAGCTGTAGAAGTTGAAGTCTGGCTTTAGGATTTTAAGGTACCACTCCGCAGTGGACTTAGAAAAAAGAGCGATTCCACCAAATGTCATCTTTTTAATGCGCGTAATGTCCGGCACTTATTTAAGGCAGGTGTTAATTTTTTTTCAGATGAAGTTTTCACCCGGTCATGAAATGAGGCTGGTCCTGATTCAAGGTCGGTCTTTAATCAAGGAAATATTTAGGCCTAATTGGTGCTGGGGAATCCCTGTACATCGTTCGGCGCCTCCTGACTGTAAATAATCTGACATACACATAATGGACTTTGTCCGTTTTATACATATAACAGATTTTGATTAATTCACTGGTCCACCTGAATCAATTATATGTGCATTTTACTGTAGTTTGTACTAACTGTGAGTGAATGTTATGGGGTAAAAACGCCAAAAATGGTGACAATGGTCATTTTCAGTTTGTACGTTCAAAGGTTAAAGGACAGGTCGCTCTGGAATCATGACAGTTTAGATTTAGGCTGTTAGTGAACACCCGGGATTACTTTGTGCACTTCCGTCACCGGTTTCAAAGTATACAGCAATCGCAGCAAACGCCTATAGAGACGTCCTAAGATGTTACCGACAGCTGACCTTGTTACGAGAAGCGTCCCAGCGTGTGCTTCAATGGAAAGTAGCTGCTGCTGACGTTAAGAACTGATTAATTCCAAAGTTTACACAAATGTGACGTTGTGTTCTGGCGACTCGTTTTTAAATGAAAACTCTACATTTTGTTGTCACAGTAAAATGTTTCTGTACATCTACACAGCCTGTTTAAAAAATGCTAATAAGTGTTGTATATAACTGAAAAGTTGAATAAATATATATATCTGTGTCATCACGGAGACATTCCACGTCCATTGAGCAGCAATAAACAGCTGGCATGTGGGTTAAAACAGTGTAACAGCTGTTTTAACCCACATGCCAGCTGTTTTTCTTTTAAGGGATTATTCAACATTAATTCTTTTAAAAAGTTCCTTATAGAGGTTGACAGTTTCATGATTTTTTTTTTTTTTTTGAGAGTCTACAAGCTTAATACTGATTTTTATTTATATATATATATATATATATATATATATATATATAATATATACGCACACACACACACAGGGTTCTAGCTAGCGCAAACTTGCATTATGGCCCGTTACGCTTATTTTCAATACAGCGTTATTATGTTCAGAGTTTAAGGATCCAGTGACCAATTTCATATTTATTTACTTTAAGACTCAATAAAATGTTGTTCAATTTCAATTTAATCCGCTTATAAAGCACCAAATTGCAACAAAAGCCGTCTCAAGGTGCCTCACATAGAACAGTTCAACATAAAAAAAATTCAAATTCCTAATTAAAAACAGAAGTATAAGAATGAAACATAACAAAATAAAAACTACTCCATAAGAAAGAGAATAAAAATAGGTTTTAAGTCTTGACTTAAAAATGTCCACGGTCTCCGACTGCCTCACTGAGGACCGTGTACTGGCTAACCCAGAATGAGATTGGCCGCTCAACAAACTTCTCCAGCCTTCTGGACATGATGAAGGGACTTGGGTTGTCGTACCTGGCTTTTCCCCTTTGGGTACCCCTAGAATGGCCAATTTTTATCTTAAATTTTCAAAAGCCCCCCGGTCCTTGACATTACCACTACGCTAAAATTTTATCCTAGCTAGAACCCTAGATAGATAGTTCAAATTCAGCCAGTAGTCCATCTAAATTGGGGGTTAAAACGACTGCTACACACCACATCCACAGACTCGCTCTCAAAAAAAAAAGTGCCACTGAAAAGAACACAAAGCAAAAGATGAAAAAACTTTACATTCCACTCACCCAGTGTAAAGATTTCCAAATTAGTCCACAACAAAAAGAAGCCCTCATGCACATGTCATGTGCACAGTTGCAATGCGATCGTCAGCCATGGAATGGTCCTCAGATCCACAGCCAGAGATCATTTTCCAGTTCCACTCAGCCAGAGGATAATGTCCAGGTCCACTCACTCTCGGGTTCTGATCGCATGCACAATGTCCAATCGCAGCGCTGCCTTCAACTCAACTTCTGTCAGGATCGTGGCACATTACAGACTCCATTATCTCCTGAAAATAGCGTCTTCTGAGTTTTTCCAATATGAGACATACATCTGCGTGTCCAGACACGTCCATGATCACAGCAGCATCACCACACTTTAAGCTCCAAAATCCGACAGACTCTGAAAAAGTTACGTTTCGGGGTGAAGTGTGCATATGAACCTCCGAATGCAGTACAAATGTAGGTGGTACACAGTAAGAGTACCTGGGCAGCTGCCAGGATGCAGTTAAAAACGATAATGCACTCACAAGCTGTACAGTTGCGGGCCGATTGCAGTTTGGCAGAACATATTCCAGCAGCACTCAAGGTGCACTCGAATTTCCTGAATGTGTTTGAACACACCACCATCTGCATGCATCACCATGGTGTGTTCAGGTGCTTTCTCGAAATTTGGGAAGGGTGGAAGCATGCCGAAGGCCCCCTAAATGCAATCAGAATGTCACGAATGCCATTTTCACGCCGTCCGATTGTTTAGAATGCAGTTGACTCCCATGTGATGAACATGAGCAAAACATTTCAGAGCAGCCACACGAATGTGCCCGACTGTTTAGACCAGGGGTCACCAGCCCTCTTCCTGGGGAGCCCCTCCCTGTATGTTTTCCACTTCAGCCTACTCGAGTCACGCCTGTTTTTAAGTGGCGTCTTCCAGCTGTTGATTGGCTGAGCACACCTGATAGTTACTTGACTGGGAATGGATCAGAGAGAGTTGGAAAGAATGCTGTCCTACATTTTCCAAATGCACCTCCATGCTTCCCGACTGTTGTTCAACTTTTCATTTGTGTACCATTCGACCTTATTTGGGCTATGTGTGATGAGGGTCTAAGGACAGTGGGCCGCCAGAGTCCAGCGCCCGGGGACCAACTCCAGATGTAGACACTAGGGATGGGTATTAAGATTGTATCTATCGATCCGATTCCTTATCGATACCTCCTGTGAATTTTCTATTAAAAGTAGGCTTTACAGGCTTTCTATGTCAACATTTTGTTGAGTTATAAAGTAAATAAATATGAAATTGGTCACTGGATCCTCGATTTCTGGACATAAATTGAAAATAAAAAAAAATGTAGTTTTTGTCAAAAGTATTTCCTTTCAGGCATAATAATGGCACAAATGACATAAGATTATGGCACAAATTTAGCTCCATACCTCTGAGCTGAGCTCACCAGGCTCTGCTACACATCAGGATCAATCAATCAATTTCAATCAATCAATTTTTTTATATAGCGCCAATTCACAACAAACAGTTGCCCCAAGGCGCTTTATATTGTAAGGCAAGGCCATACAATAATTATGTAAAACCCCAACGGTCAAAACGACCCCCTGTGAGCAAGCACTTGGCTACAGTGGGAAGGAAAAACTCCCTTTTAACAGGAAGAAACCTCCAGCAGAACCAGGCTCAGGGAGGGGCAGTCTTCTGCTGGGACTGGTTGGGGCTGAGGGAGAGAAGCAGGAAAAAGACATGCTGTGGAGGGGAGCAGAGATCAATCACTAATGATTAAATGCAGAGTGGTGCATACAGAGCAAAAAGAGAAAGAAACAGTGCATCATGGGAACCCCCCAGCAGTCTACGTCTATAGCAGCATAACTAAGGGATGGTTCAGGGTCACCTGATCCAGCCCTAACTATAAGCTTTAGCAAAAAGGAAAGTTTTAAGCCTAATCTTAAAAGTAGAGAGGGTGTCCGTCTCCCTGATCTGAATTGGGAGCTGGTTCCACAGGAGAAGAGCCTGAAAGCTGAAGGCTCTGCCTCCCATTCTACTCTTACAAACCCTAGGAACTACAAGTAAGCCTGCAGTCTGAGAGCGAAGCGCTCTATTGGGGTGATATGGTACTACGAGGTCCCTAAGATAAGATGGGACCTGATTATTCAAAACCTTATAAGTAAGAAGAAGAATTTTAAATTCTATTCTAGAATTAACAGGAAGCCAATGAAGAGAGGCCAATATGGGTGAGATATGCTCTCTCCTTCTAGTCCCCGTCAGTACTCTAGCTGCAGCATTTTGAATTAACTGAAGGCTTTTTAGGGAACTTTTAGGACAACCTGATAATAATGAATTACAATAGTCCAGCCTAGAGGAAATAAATGCATGAATTAGTTTTTCAGCATCACTCTGAGACAAGACCTTTCTGATTTTAGAGATATTGCGTAAATGCAAAAAAGCAGTCCTACATATTTGTTTAATATGCGCTTTGAATGACATATCCTGATCAAAAATGACTCCAAGATTTCTCACAGTATTACTAGAGGTCAGGGTAATGCCATCCACAGTAAGGATCTGGTTAGACACCATGTTTCTAAGATTTGTGGGGCCAAGTACAATAACTTCAGTTTTATGAGTTTAAAAGCAGGAAATTAGAGGTCATCCATGTCTTTGTCTGTAAGACAATCCTGCAGTTTAGCTAATTGGTGTGTGTCCTCTGGCTTCATGGATAGATAAAGCTGGGTATCATCTGCGTAACAATGAAAATTTAAGCAATACCGTCTAATAATACTGCCTAAGGGAAGCATGTATAAAGTGAATAAAATTGGTCCTAGCACAGAACCTTGTGGAACTCCATAATTAACTTTAGTCTGTGAAGAAGATTCCCCATTTACATGAACAAATTGTAATCTATTAGACAAATATGATTCAAACCACCGCAGCGCAGTGCCTTTAATACCTATGGCATGCTCTAATCTCTGTAATAAAATTTTATGGTCAACAGTATCAAAAGCAGCACTGAGGTCTAACAGAACAAGCACAGAGATGAGTCCACTGTCCGAGGCCATAAGAAGATCATTTGTAACCTTCACTAATGCTGTTTCTGTACTATGATGAATTCTGAAACTCTTCAAATAGACCATTCCTCTGCAGATGATCAGTTAGCTGTTTTACAACTACCCTTTCAAGAATTTTTGAGAGAAAAGGAAGGTTGGAGATTGGCCTATAATTAGCTAAGATAGCTGGGTCAAGTGATGGCTTTTTAAGTAATGGTTTAATTACTGCCACCTTAAAAGCCTGTGGTACATAGCCAACTAACAAAGATAGATTGATCATATTTAAGATCAAAGCATTAAATAATGGTAGGGCTTCCTTGAGCAGCCTGGTAGGAATGGGGTCTAATAAACATGTTGATGGTTTGGATGAAGTAACTAATGAAAATAACTCAGACAGAACAATCGGAGAGAAAGAGTCTAACCAAATACCGGCATCACTGAAAGCAGCCAAAGATAACGATACGTCTTTGGGATGGTTATGAGTAATTTTTTCTCTAATAGTTAAAATTTTGTTAGCAAAGAAAGTCATGAAGTCATTACTAGTTAAAGTTAATGGAATACTCAGCTCAATAGAGCTCTGACTCTTTGTCAGCCTGGCTACAGTGCTGAAAAGAAACCTGGGGTTGTTCTTATTTTCTTCAATTAGTGATGAGTGGAAAGATGTCCTAGCTTTACGGAGGGCTTTTTTATAGAGCAACAGACTCTTTTTCCAGGCTAAGTGAAGATCTTCTAAATTAGTGAGACGCCATTTCCTCTCCAACTTACGGGTTATCTGCTTTAAGCTACGAGTTTGTGAGTTATACCACGGAGTCAGGCACTTCTGATTTAAAGCTCTCTTTTTTAGAGGAGCTACAGCATCCAAAGTTGTCTTCAATGAGGATGTAAAACTATTGACGAGATACTCTATCTCACTTACAGAGTTTAGGTAGCTACTCTGCACTGTGTTGGTATATGGCATTAGAGAAGATAAAGAAGGAATCATATCCTTAATCCTAGTTACAGCGCTTTCTGAAAGACTTCTAGTGTAATGAAACTTATTCCCCACTGCTGGGTAGTCCATCAGAGTAAATGTAAATGTTATTAAGAAATGATCAGACAGAAGGGAGTTTTCAGGGAATACTGTTAAGTCTTCTATTTCCATACCATAAGTCAGAACAAGATCTAAGATATGATTAAAGTGGTGGGTGGACTCATTTACTTTTTGAGCAAAGCCAATAGAGTCTAATAATAGATTAAATGCAGTGTTGAGGCTGTCATTCTCAGCATCTGTGTGGATGTTAAAATCGCCCACTATAATTATCTTATCTGACCTAAGCACTAAGTCAGACAAAAGGTCTGAAAATTCACAGAGAAACTCACAGTAACGACCAGGTGGACGATAGATAATAACAAATAAAACTGGTTTTTGGGACTTCCAATTTGGATGGACAAGACTAAGAGTCAAGCTTTCAAATGAATTAAAGCTCTGTCTGGGTTTTTGATTAATTAATAAGCTGGAATGGAAGATTGCTGCTAATCCTCCGCCCCGGCCCGTGCTACGAGCATTCTGACAGTTAGTGTGACTCGGGGGTGTTGACTCATTTAAACTAACATTCATCCTGCTGTAACCAGGTTTCTGTAAGGCAGAATAAATCAATATGTTGATCAATTATTATATCATTTACCAACAGGGACTTAGAAGAGAGAGACCTAATGTTTAATAGACCACATTTAACTGTTTTAGTCTGTGGTGCAGTTGAAGGTGCTATATTATTTTTTCTTTTTGAATTTTTATGCTTAAATAGATTTTTGCTGGTTATTGGTAGTCTGGGAGCAGGCACCGTCTCTACGGGGATGGGGTAATGAGGGGATGGCAGGGGGAGAGAAGCTGCAGAGAGGTGTGTAAGACTACAACTCTGCTTCCTGGTCCCAACCCTGGATAGTCACGGTTTGGAGGATTTAAGAAAATTGGCCAGATTTCTAGAAATGAGAGCTGCTCCATCCAAAGTGGGATGGATGCCGTCTCTCCTAACAAGACCAGGTTTTCCCCAGAAGCTTTGCCAATTATCTATGAAGCCCACCTCATTTTTTGGACACCACTCAGACAGCCAGCAATTCAAGGAGAACATGCGGCTAAACATGTCACTCCCGGTCTGATTGGGGAGGGGCCCAGAGAAAACTACAGAGTCCGACATTGTTTTTGCAAAGTTACACACCGATTTAATGTTAATTTTAGTGACCTTCGATTGGCGTAACCGGGTGTCATTACTGCCGACGTGAATTACAATCTTACCAAATTTACGCTTAGCCTTAGCCAGCAGTTTCAAATTTCCTTCAATGTCGCCTGCTCTGGCCCCCGGAAGACAATTGACTATGGTTGCTGGTGTCGCTAACTTCACATTTCGCAAAACAGAGTCGCCAATAACCAGAGTTTGATCCTCGGCGGGTGTGTCGTCGAGTGGGGAAAAACGGTTAGAGATGTGAACAGGTTGGCGGTGTACACGGGGCTTCTGTTTAGGGCTACGCTTCCTCCTCACAGTCACCCAGTCAGCCTGCTTTCCCTGCTGCTCGGGATCTGCCAGGGGGTAACTAACGGCGTCTAAGCTACCTTGGTCCGCACCGACTACAGGGGCCTGGCTAGCTGTAGAATTTTCCACGGTGCGGAGCCGAGTCTCCAATTCGCCCAGCCTGGCCTCCAAAGCTACGAATAAGCTACACTTATTACAAGTACCGTTACTGCTAAAGGAGGCCGAGGAATAACTAAACATTTCACACCCAGAGCAGAAAAGTGCGGAAGAGACAGGAGAAGCCGCCATGCTAAATCGGCTAAGAGCTAGTAGCTACGCTAAGCTAGCGGATTCCTAAAAACACACAAAGTGTATAATGTGTAAATAATTTAGAGGTGATTCAGCAGAAGGAGTGCTTTAGTTAAGGCACGTAAAGATTACACTGGGAAACAAATCGTAATCTAGATAACTAGATCAATCTAACTGCGCAGATTAAACAGCTAACAGATACAGAAAAACACAGCTGTGCTCCGGAACAGGAAGTGATACAATACCGCAGTGAGAGCCAACCACCAGTAGAGGCAAGCAAGGTAAGCAAGGTAAGGTAAGCAAGGATGTAATTCATAAAACACAATGTCCCATTTTGGGGGAGAAAAATGTTTTGGTTTGTTGTCCGTGTTCCAGTGTTTGAAGTGTCATTTCATTTAAAACAGCAGTTTGCTTTGAAGTTATTAATTCTGACCGGACTCTATCTTTCTAATGTGACTTGGTGATTGACATTTTTAAATGGCTTTGAGAGGGGTTAGGAAGCAGACTTGCCGCTTCAGAAAAGCAGGGAAGCGGAGAACCAATGAAGCAGTGGGTCGGAGCACTGCTTCATTGCTTCAAGAACAGCCGCTGCAGAAACGGGTGGTTGCAGAGCCGCTGCAGGGTCTGTAATCAACGTAAAGACATGATAGTTTTTCCAACAAACACCCTCAAAAACAACGGCTGCTCTGAAGGATTGATAAGGGAATCGTTAAGCAAAAAGACTATTGATGTCGGTGGATCAAAAGAACCGGTTCTCGATACCCAAACGTAGTAGAGATGCTGCCTTGGTCAGGGGCAGAGAAAAGGAGCAGACCCTGAGCTTTACTTTGGAGATCAGTCAAAACTATTCCATTTATTAATCCTTCATTCATTTTAGATGAAAAGTTAATCAGATGAAGATTAATCAGTATCTTGTTTGTTTTTCTCTCTGCTTTATTTCATTTTCTTAGTTGTGGCATTATTATTATTGGATCAGCCTTGAGTTAGTTTTGCTTCTTAGAATGTTGCTTTCCCTGTTGGTAGCTAGCTGCATGCCTGTAGCTAAAGCTAATATGATTAGTAAATTACATGGTGCCAGTTGTCAGTGTGTTGGACAGGATGGGTCTGTTGTGCTTTCCTGTTTAATACCCGGGAATATCAACAGGGTCACAGTGTGGATGGAACCTGCTGGAACAAATTCCAAACTGTGTCCCAACTCTACATTGATAACCGCGCGTGCTACGGCAGCATGACTACGCTGTCTGAGATTCCGAAGGCTGACTCCAACCTTCTTCAGCCGTTAAGCTTCATATGTACAATTATCAGAATAGCTTTTATTCACCAAGTATCCACAAGAATACGAGGAATTTGACTTCGGTTTGAGCTGCACTCTCTCTGTACGGCATGTACAAATATACACTAAACACTGAATAATTCACAGTAAAAGAAAAAAGTGCAAATAAAATGCAGTGTGTGAAAGAGACAATAGAAATTGTACATGAATCAAGCTTTTCTTTCTACGTCACCTCCAAATCAAAGGTAAGCTGTACATTTTCCGCTTTTTCGACTGTGTTGTAAATTTACGGACTTTTCTGATCCATTTGTAATCTCAGCGTGTGCACTGTAAAAACAATTAAAATATGAGAGGAAGCAGTGAAAGCAGAAAGTGTCAAGTCACAGCCGTTTGTGTCTGATTTAACAGGTGCACGTCAGGCTGCGGGTCCGAGTCTGAACACGGTGTGGAAAAAAATAAACGGTCGGCCTTTTAATCACAGAAATGACTCCAGTCCCACTTTCCACAAATCGGCGAGTGTCAGAGCTGAACTTTAATTTGTACCTCTGTTACTGTGCACATCCAGACTGCTCGGGGTTTTTAATGGAAATAAGAACATCTGGTTTATATGATGATGGTTTAGGTGAATTTTACTGTACATGGGACTGAACAATAAATTTACCTCTCAGTTTTGACGATGAAGTCGCTTCCATCCCACACGGCTGACTTTATTTTCACAAATGCACAGCAACCCGGCATTTTCAGTGAATAAATAAATAAAATAGCTGATTTACATGCTCCAACACTTTGGTAACTGCACCAATCGTGCAGGTTGGTCAGCTGAATAGCGCCATCTGCTGGATAGACAGGGATGGTGTTTTTTTTTTTTCTTCCCCTCTCTCTTGCTGAAGTTTCTCATTTTGCCCCACAGATGGGCGTGCATATCTGCAAACTTCTGAAATAGTCCACTGGTTACTCAAGAATCCATGATGTGCAGATGCTTCTCATCTTTCACCCTGTCTCACCCAACCGTCTCACCTTTGTCTCAGGTGCGTTTGGAGCTGCAGAGCTGTGTGAGTCGCCAGCAGGAGGCACTGCGTAGCAGAGAATTGTGGCTGCTGGGTCAGACTGAGCTGCTGGAACAGCTGAAGGTTGAAACTCTGCAGCAGCAACTCTTCCAGCTGCACTGGGTAAGTTTTGAAGAGTACGTCCTGTCTCTTCTGTCTGAGTCTACAGGCTGGACTGGAACCGCATGCTGCCGTTCTGAATTCTGCACCCATCACACCATGTAACCACCTCGTACAGGCAGACCATCATTCCATCCTGACTTCCTGGAAGTAGCACTCGGTCTCCAGGTGGGGCGGAAGCATCTACTTGGGTTTTCTCCAGCTGCTGGGGTCCTCAAAGCTGAGACATCTGTGTCCTGGATCATGTCCAGAGAAACTCCCCACATGGACTTAATCTGGTGTCTGATGTTCCCTCACAGTGATCCTCCTCATCTGAGTCTCACTCAGTAACCGTTAATTGGACACAGTCATTCCAGCACCCAAAGATCCTCCACAGAGACCTGGAACCAAAGACATCCAGTCCTCACCTTGGGACACTGGTTAGAGTCCAGGTCTGACAACCAGACATTAAGTTTCTTGATTCCAAAGGTTTGCACTGAAGTCGAACTCGACGATCTGACCTCACCGGGGCTTTGAAACATGTTGTGAAGGGGCTGGAGGTAGATTGATTCCACTGGCGTTTGTAACTGCTTCGAGTTCCTGATTCTTTATTTTTCTGCGCTTTGTTTTATTGTGTGATGTGATTCTTTTTTTGAACTATGACCCGTCTTGACCGGAGCTCCCTCATAAAAGAGATCTTGTAAACTCAGTCGGACTCACCTGGTTAACTAAACTAAAATCAACACTCTGCAACAAAAGACTGATATCAGCATCAACAAACACATCTAGCTTTGACCTTATAACTCCGTAAGATCCTCACAGGTGTTTCTGGATCTCCAGAGTCATGAAGGTCACTGCTGAGATCAGTGAATATCTCTACAAGGTCAAGACTTTTACTACGAACAGATACACTGACGGCCGAGTCCAGGAAGTCACAGAAAGCCTCGATCTTAATCTGCAGAATCTCATGAGTGAAATCCTATCGGAGTTTCCACTGATTCCACAAGCTCAACATCAGTAACACTTTCCTCACCAGGAAAAAAAAAACACCAAAGTTGTTCGGGTTTTTTGTCAATATTTATCATTTCCATTTTATATAATAAAACAACACACTCGTGCACAAAGGTATAAACAAATTACACATCAGCGCATATACACCAAAACGAAGTGGAATACTCACTCACGCATCTTCCTCCGCTTATCCAGGATCGGGTCGCGGGGGCAGCAGCTCCTGCAGTGGACCCCAGACTTCCCTTTCCCAGGCCACATCGTCCACCTCTGACTGGGGGATCTCGAGGTGTTCCCAGGCCAGTGTGGAGATACAATCTCTCCACCTAGTTCTGGCTCTTCCCCGGGGTCTCCTCCCAGGTAGACATGTCTGGAACACCTCCTGGGAACCATCACCTTATCATGGTGGAGAGGTTTGTGTTTGGAGCCTTTGTGCTCCTAGCAGTGTCTCCCATGGCAAATTGGTCTCAGGTGAGGGGCCAGACTGAGAATGGTTCACAAGACACCATGACAGAACGAAGCAGAGGAAACATGACCCGGCCCAGAGGAAGCCCGGGGCCCCCATCTGGAGCTAGACCTGGATAGAGGGCCCGCCAGCGAGCGCCTGGTGGCTGAGCTTGCCACGGAACCCAGTCGGACACAGACCAAAAAGACAACGTGGACCTTCCATCTCCACCCTGTGGGCTCACTACCTGCAGGGGGAACCACTGGTATTGGGTGCACTGTCCCATGGGTGGCTGTGAAAGTCGAGGGCCTTGGCAGACCAGCTTGCTCTGGGGGTGTGGAACTATAATACAGTCACTTAATATTAATTTTTAAGCTTCAGTGCTGTAAGGCATCAGGCTGAGTTGTTTTATTTATTTTTATTATTACACAAACCAACCCAGTGGTCAGAGCCAGAGCACATCCTCAGCGCCCATGTTCACCTGGCCTGTTCCCAGTTCCTGTCTCTGTGTGCTGAGCTCACAGTACCTGTGAGGTCCTCTTGACAGGACGAGGATCACGTGGGTCTATGATCAGACTTGTTCTGACGCATTAGAGGGATGTGGAGTCTTGGTGTCGATTTGAACGTTTGCTGTTTCTGTTTGACAGCTCAGAGGTCAGTTTGACGGGCTCAGCCAGCAGCTGCAGACCTCGTGCAACAGCACCGACCTGAACAACCAGCTGAGCGACATTGTGGAGCGGTAATATATACACACACACACACACACACACACTGACTGACTGCTGCTCCTCCTGCAGCAGGTGTCTGTTTTATGTCTTACTGTGATTCTGCGGGACATAACGTGTCAATGAGTCACCACACAGCTTGACTGCCTACAGTCACACTATAGATAAAAAGTGAGCAGATTGGATGGACTCTAGATGTTTATGGTTTGTTGGTATTGTCACTGCACACATGAGCATGTTGTTGTTATCCATTTGTCCTCATAAAAACAAACTGGTGGACATCAGCAGGAAGTGTTCCAGCAGCTCGGTTAGCATTACCTGGTGACGTTACCTGGAAGTGGACTTGTTGAGCTGCTGAAGAATGTGAAGGAGTCACATGGACCAGTGGAGAAACCAACATGAAGAGATTTGGAGATATTTTTTGGGGGGGATTTTGAAACCAACATGAAGAGATTTGGAGATATTTTTTGGGGGGGGATTTTGTAATCTAATGTGTCCAACACAAAACTGCATGTTGTCACTGTGGGTGTGGTCATGTTCAGCAGCAGGGCTGTGAAAACTCTGCAGGTCTGAGGAATTCTGCGGATTTCAGTGTGTGTGTGTGTGTGTGTGTGTGTGTGTGTGTGTGTGTGTGTGGGGGTGGGGTGGGGGGGTGGGGGTGGGGGGTTAGTGTTGTGTTCTGTAATTGCGATCATCACTTAGTTTTTAAAATGTCTATCGCAAAGTGTTTCCTTTTTTGTGACATTTTGCAAGTTTTATAAGCGGACACTGATCTGTGCGTTACAGATACAAATCTGTGTCCTCAGAGCCGCAGAAGAAAATGGCACTCAAAGTGTAGCTGTTGTGACAGTTGTAAAGCGGGACTGGCTGGTTGCTGCAGGGACGCTGTGTGGTTCCTGTAAGACGCTGAAGCTGAACGTAGCATGTGGACATCGCAAACTTTAAGAGCTCTAAAGTTTTTAAAAGATTTGTGCAGCACGTCTGTGTCACGGAGCGACGTTGCACAGAGAGAAGATGGTGAGAAAGACTGGGAAAAAAAAGTCCTATAAGGACAAGAATCCGTGGAATCGTTGCTGGCTTCATCAACAACCTGAAAGATAAAAGAAACAGGAAAAGTGAACTGTGCTCTCTCAGGAAACACGGTAAGAATTTTTCTCTCTGGAAAATAAACATTGTGCTTTAATTAATTAATCTATTCTTTCTTTCATTGGAAAAAAAAGACAGTGTTTTTTTTGAGTGGATTTACAGGAATTTACACAAGAATATGTGACTTTTATACTATCAGGTATGTTATTGATATTTTACCCTGATTTTTTTTTTTTTAATATTCTCCAAGCTTTAGCTGTGGTTTTTGAAATACTTTAACAGTCTTTTCAGTCTTCATGAATTTCATGTAGTTTAATTGTTCTGAGTTAATGTATAGTTTGGTTTACAGTTAAAAGAAAAATCATACCAGGTCCTACTTCCACGTCATATTCTGTTAATTCAACATGATCATTGACAATTTAAATGAAAGGTTGAATGTAGGATCATTTAAATATGCACTAATTTTGAGATTTTTTTTTTTTCTTCCAGGAGATGTTGAAAATGTATCATTAGATACAAAATTAATTTGGTTTCTGGGGCCCCGCAGGCCCTAAACCCCGGTTCAACCCCTTGCAAATTTTCCTCAGATTTCCAAATTTTCATTTCACAGCTGTGCAGCAGTGATCAGCGTGTTTCAGACACACGAGCCGTTTGTGTGGCGTAGGAGACAGTCAGACTTTGTTACTTTGTTGTGATGTAAAAAATGTGTTTGATGTCCAGGCTGGCCTGCGTGAGTCTGATCCCAGAGGAGACTCCTGAAATCAGCTTCCAGGCCGATTCCCGCGCTCTGAGGAAGGCCATCACCTCTTTTGGCAGTGTGAGTGCTCAGGTACGCCACACATTCTGACCAGAACACCACAGCTCTGTTGCCGTGTTTCCTGTGACCGCGGATCACGTTTCCTCTACTACCTGTTTGCAGTTTGTGGAGGGAGAGGCCTCTCAGAACTCCGCCTTAAACTCCTTCCACCACAGAGGTGTTGTGCAGAGCTGCTCCGTGGAAGGGGAGACACAGGTAACGTGGCCCAGCAGGCCGTCCAGGTGGGTTTAATTCAGACTGTGTAGTGTTCTGATGTCAGGTGGTTCTCTACAGAAGATGGAGGCAGGATCCCTGAGTGAGTGGCTCTTGGAAACGCACCCAGCAAGCAGCACTCCCATTGGCTACCATGTTAGTACCAACCCTCAGGATTGGCTGCTGCCACAAACAGAGAGCAAGGTAAATAACACTGAGGAAGAAAAGGTGGCGAAGAATACTTAAGAATTCTTTTATACTGCGACTCGGCGGAAACGCACTGCTTGTATTTGACTTCTGAACTTCTGTGTCCAGACTCCTGCTCCGGCTCTGGCCTCTATGGATTTCCTGAAGGCCTGGGGTCAGCTTAGAGACCTGGAGGCGTGGCTGCTTCACGACAAGACGCCCGTCAGCAGAGAGCGAGCCACCAGCAGCTGCAGCACCGCTACTTCCTGCATTTCCATAGAGAAGATAGATGAGTGCATGTTTGAAGAGGAGGACCTGAGTGAGTGGATCGTGACCTCGGCTCACGGAAGCACGGAGACCGTCTCTGACGCAGAGCAGTGGCGAGCCGTGCTGAAGCCATTCACAGAAAAGTGGTCACCCAGCGAGTGGCTGCTGACGCCGTCTCGTGCTGCTGCAGACTGCACCGCCTGCTGCCACACCCCCAAGGCTGTGGAGATTGAGAACTTGGACCAGCTCTTGTGCCGAAAGACCCCTCCCACTCCCAGCTCCACCTCTGCTACCTCCCCGGTGGTGACTCTGGAGGCGTGGCTTCAGCAGGCCGTTCCAGTGCAGCAGGCCTGCCGGGCCAACGAGCCGTGTTCCAGCTACAGTCAGTGCATCTGCGACGAAAACTGCGGGAAGGAGGCGCTGAGCCGCTGGCTGCTCCATCAGGATGGACGAGACAAGAACGGCGTGCCGGTCACCAAGACGGCTCCGCCCACACTGCAGCTCAGAGACCACAAGGTAAAGTCTCTGCTCCCTCTGGAGCCTTCAGCCAATCCGCTACCGGTCACACGGCACTGCGGTGAGGAACTGCTTGGCTGAACCAACGCAGTCACCTCCTCAGGTGGGTCAGGCTCCACCCCACCGACTGAAACATTCTTGTCCTCTCCTTGGTCTTCAGGTTCTGTCCATCCTGGATGCTTGGCTCCACCCTTTGTCCTCTGCCCCCTCCTCTGAGGAGAAGGCCTCCAGGGAGGACCACAGCTCCCGCTCCTCACTGCTGTTCCACTGCCCTCTGGATCCAGAGCTCTGGGTGGTTCCACAGAAGATGGCCGGGCCGTCAGCTGAGGAGGACAAGTGGCTGCTGAAGAAGAGCCTAGCTCAGGTAGCAGGCGGCTCCACAGACTACTCCATATGACAGGGTTCAGCTCTAAACTTTGTTGTTGGGTTTGTGCAGGAGCGGCTCGCGCTGCCCAACGTCTGCGACCTCTTCTCCTGCATGAAGGTGGGCGGGGACAAGGACCATTGGTTGCACAAGGCTTCCATACAGGTGAACTAAAGTCCATCAGGATCCCAGTCTGTGGTCCTTGTCTGTCAGGTGTGAAGCATTGCATTGTGGGAGCTGATGAGCTCTGTTATCCTACCAAGTGTTTCCAAAGAGGATAAAATACTGATGATCTGCAAACTGTTGATATGTGTTCATGAATGTCAACCAGAAGTTACAGCTGGCATGTGTACTTTTTCACACAGGGTTCAGGTTAACCAGAAACTCCTACAAATGCTCAAAAACCATCTCAAAACATCTTTAGCAGGCCTAATGTGGCTTTGTGGGCTTAGTGATTATTTAATTTTTGATTCCTTCTGGTTTGTTTGTCATCTTTGGAGTTTTTAATCTAAATACAGCCTTTAAACCGATTATCCGCCACTGATGTAAATCTGAACACTATAAGTCAGATAGTCACTGCAGCAGCAGCCTGCTTTGGTTCAGGTGTATTTTGCAGGAATATATGACGTCATAAAGCTCTGTACACAAAGGAAGGATGAAGCCTGACTGACGGATTTTGTTTGTTTGATTTTTAGATCTGATGATTGCCTGAGATGCTTCTGGATTTTTTGAATGCCAATCAATCAGTCTGATCGTTACTGGCTTCGCTGGCTGCCCATCTCTTCCCATCGACACCAGATTGTGGGCTCCACCTCCTCCTGCCATCTGACTCGAGTGTCGCACAAACAGAAACATCAGTCACGCGATCGGAAAATTTTCTTCACTTCATACAGACCATCTGTCTGAGGGAATGCACAGGGTTCTGGTGGGTGGGCAGGGCTAAGGAGGGAGTGGGCAGGGCTACGATGGAGAACAGCCAGGCGAGCTAAACTTGCATACAAATTAGCTTTTAATTAAATATTTTAATCAACTTTGGCTTTTGCTGAAATTTTAACTTGTTTTTCCTGCTTGCTAATCATTAACCTGTTCATCCAAATTTTACCTTTAACAAACAACTTCATTTTGATTGCTCTTGATTTGCATTTTAATTTTTGTCCCTTCTTTTTTTGTGTTCTGGAGTTTGTCAAATAAAATTAAAATGGCAACAGGAAAACAATTGTTACAAATGAATTTCTCTTCAGTATGTTCAGACTCCATCCAGCAGAGGGTGATGTGTTGTCACGACACTGTCATTTATTAGAAAATTCTAAGATTAACTTTTTTTTTTTTTTTTAAAGAAACTACATACAAACAACCAGGCACGGACAGATTAGCTACAAAAATGAGATTGATATGTGTAATCCAGTAACATAAGGTCAGTAGAAAGCTGAAAATTACTGGATGTGATCCTTTAACCATCCTCAAGAACATACTAAAATTCCCCATGTATCCTGCCGGAGCTTTTCCTGCTATGATGTCATGATGCCGTGTGTGTCATGAATGTCGAAAATAGTGTTTCACACACGTTCATCGTTTAATTATTTGCAGTGGTATATGGATCTTCATTGTTTGATAGACAAGGCTGCTTCAAAATGAAACAGACATTATTATATCAAGTAGACGCTGTGACCTCACTGGTTGTGAGCGACTATGTGGCTGCCAGAAGCCAGGTCTTTTCTGTACAGTTCTTTGATGAAATAGCTCCTCACCAAAACAACAGCTGGTAAAAAAAAAACAAAACAAAACACTTTAATGCTCTGTGTATACTATACAGTAAACTAAATGAGTAATATTTATAACGTATGAATAAGTACTGGAACATGATTACTAAACTATGGGTTATGCCCCCTATCAATCAATCAATCAATCAATTTTTTTATATAGCGCCAAATCACAACAAACAGTTGCCCCAAGGCGCTTTATATTGCAAGGCAAGGCCATACAATAATTATGTAAAACCCCAACGGTCAAAACGACCCCCTGTGAGCAAGCACTTGGCTACAGTGGGAAGGAAAAACTCCCTTTTAACAGGAAGAAACCTCCAGCAGAACCAGGCTCAGGGAGGGGCAGTCCTCTGCTGGGACTGGTTGGGGCTGAGGGAGAGAACCAGGAAAAAGACATGCTGTGGAGGGGAGCAGAGATCGATCACTAATGATTAAATGCAGAGTGGTGCATACAGAGCAAAAAGAGAAAGAAACAGTGCATCATGGGAACCCCCCAGCAGTCTACGTCTATAGCAGCATAACTAAGGGATGGTTCAGGGTCACCTGATCCAGCCCTAACTATAAGCTTTAGCAAAAAGGAAAGTTTTAAGCCTAATCTTAAAAGTAGAGAGGGTGTCTGTCTCCCTGATCTGAATTGGGAGCTGGTTCCACAGGAGAGGAGCCTGAAAGCTGAAGGCTCTGCCTCCCATTCTACTCTTACAAACCCTAGGAACTACAAGTAAGCCTGCAGTCTGAGAGCAAAGCGCTCTATTGGGGTGATATGGTACTACCAGGTCCCTAAGATAAGATGGGACCTGATTATTCAAAACCTTATAAGTAAGAAGAAGAATTTTAAATTCTATTCTAGAATTAACAGGAAGCCAATGAAGAGAGGCCAATATGGGTGAGATATGCTCTCTCCTTCTAGTCCCCGTCAGTACTCTAGCTGCAGCATTTTGAATTAACTGAAGGCTTTTTAGGGAACTTTTAGGACAACCTGATAATAATGAATTACAATAGTCCAGCCTAGAGGAAATAAATGCATGAATTAGTTTTTCAGCATCACTCTGAGACAAGACCTTTCTGATTTTAGAGATATTGCGTAAATGCAAAAAAGCAGTCCTACATATTTGTTTAATATGCGCTTTGAATGACATATCCTGATCAAAAATGACTCCAAGATTTCTCACAGTATTACTAGAGGTCAGGGTAATGCCATCCAGAGTAAGGATCTGGTTAGACACCATGTTTCTAAGATTTGTGGGGCCAAGTACAATAACTTCAGTTTTATCTGAGTTTAAAAGCAGGAAATTAGAGGTCATCCATGTCTTTATGTCTGTAAGACAATCCTGCAGTTTAGCTAATTGGTGTGTCCTCTGGCTTCATGGATAGATAAAGCTGGGTATCATCTGCGTAACAAAATTTAAACAATACTGTCTAATAATACTGCCTAAGGGAAGCATGTATAAAGTGAATAAAATTGGTCCTAGCACAGAACCTTGTGGAACTCCATAATTAACTTTAGTCTGTGAAGAAGATTCCCCATTTACATGAACAAATTGTAATCTATTAGACAAATATGATTCAAACCACCGCAGCGCAGTGCCTTTAATACCTATGGCATGCTCTAATCTCTGTAATAAAATTTTATGGTCATGCTAGCTTGGCGTGTGCGGCTGTCAAGATTGCTACGCGACAGGAGCTGGAGGCGGAGAAATGACTCCACAGCAAAACACTGTCGGCTGGAGCGTCTCCTTTCAGAATGTTCTGGTCTCCACTGAAGAGTTTCATGGGACCCGAACCCTGAACTGGGACACAGTCTGGCCAACTTCAACTGAATTCTCTGGAAACACAAGTCTGGTTGGAATTCACAGACTGGGTGTGTCTGCAGACCCAACAGCACTGCGTAATTCTCCAACTGTTGGAATATCAGGATCCAGTGGTGTAGTTTTGGATGTTGAAGCCATGATCCAGCAACTTGTCTGACTCTGTTCAAAGCCAAACATCAGTGAGCCGTTTTCACCACAGTTACCGGGAGCGGCGGGGGGGTACTTGTTGCTAATTGGTGCACTTATTTCCTGGTGCTAAAGGTTCCCTGTTCAAGGCTACCCCTGCCTGTTATCTATGTAATGTGGAGTTGCGTCAGGAAGGTCACCCAGTGTAAAGCTTGTGCCAAATCAACAGGCAGATCCACCTTGGACCTGCTGTAGTGACCCAGAGTCAAGCAAGGGAGAAGTCAAAGGGACTCACGTCTTACCAGATCCATGCGGTCCAATGCCATCCTTATAACCAGCCTGTCACAATCAAGTTTCACCTCTGGATGAGCTGTCAATCAGCAAGTGAGGCTGTGAGAGAAGGTCTTCAGCGAGACCTCACTCCCTGCAGTCAGATCATAGACTCAGACAACAGACGCAACAGTTGATGTTTGAGAATCATCATACCCACACAGATGGGGGTGATGTCACTGTAGGGAGTCAGTCTACCACAGCAACTGTTGGCGCGAACAGACCAAAAGTAGGTGTATCCACCCCCAGAGACCTGGACATGCGCAGGCCTTCACACTGCGCTGCACCAGTCACCCTGACTCGGTGAAAGGATGTTCCAGGTGCTCACCCATGTGAGCTGCCTCAGGTTGGACCTGGATGCCGCCGTGCAGTCGACAACCCCTCCTCACTGCACTGGCTGCCATCCTCCAAAGACCAGACTCTTGGTGCTGTACTTTTGTTTTTTTTTTTCTTCCCTTCTGGGAGTTCAAGCTCCAAACAGCTTCACAACCCTCTGATGGAAGGCGGCTGCAGAGTGAGCGAGAGTCAAGAGTCTTCCCTTTTTGACTTTTAGCTGTGGAAAGTGTTTTTGTGAGGACTGCTAGCTTAACTTGTTAGCTGACAACCATGAAGGTGGGCACTGATGAACAAAGCACACTGGCATGCCCAGCAGGGGGCAGACTAACGACTGTCCTCGAGTTTCTATGATCTGTCCACCAGGGGGCAGACATTTCTGATTAAAGCAGTTTCAGTCAATCTGGTGCAAACCGGTTTAGACAAATCCCTTCTTTTTGTGATGATGCTGTTTGTTTCTCACATGGACTCGACGACGATAAAATGTACTTTTTTTTTTTTTAAAGTAGCTCATGTTAAAATGACAAATTATTAGTCATCCTCCTTCCATACAAAATGTTTGTTTGTTTCTAAATAAATGTTTTCAGGCAAATCTTTAAATATTTAGCATTTTGTGAAATATTTAATTCATAATTACCGAGCACTTTTGGTGAATCAAAAGCTCCCCAAACATTTTATTATTGTTTTTGACTACAGATAGTTGTTTTTATTTGGCTGATGCGGTTTTGTTCAGGGTTAGCACACAGGTCCAGTACAGATCCGCGTTGGGATTTGGCACACCTTTTACACCGGGTGACCCTCCTGACAATGCTGAGCTTCAGGTACCAAACAAAATCTCCACCAATCAGAGCTCACTTGACTTCAGCCCACAGTCCGCCATGTTGCTCCACCCTTTTTCTCACATGATGATTTTAAATGAAAACATGACAAAGCACAGTTTTAGAACCTATAAAATTGGTGGGGCACATTGTTTACTGTCTCAGCTAAAAAAAAAAAAAAGGAAGTCATGATTTAATTATGACATTACAATGATGACCTCATATCCGCTTTTATAAGGTTTCAGGTTACAAACGTAACGTTTGGTTGGTTGATGTGTTGAGATAAAAAAAAAATCCGTGATCGGCAAAAGCACCGACAGGAAGTGACGTGTGTGGCGCCGAGAGAGTAGCAACATGGCGGATGGCGGCTTTACTTCGCGCAGCCAATGAGCTATTCAGAGGTCAGAGTTTCAGCCAATCAGAGGACGAGGACGCGTCCGGATTTTTGCGACTTCAGAGCCGCAGCAGGGTTTGTTGGACTGCAGACAAAACTGGAACGATCCATCTGCAGCCGAACTTGGAGTTATCGGACGGACCTGTAAGTCTTTGTTTCCCACCTTAATCTGAAAACGGTGCTCGGTCCGGTCCGAGCCCACGGTGCGCGCGCGGGCTTAGATCGATACCGTATTTTACTGTAAAGTGGTGTAGTGTCACAAAAGAATATTTTAGAGCATATTAATGTAAGTAAATGTTTGAAATAATAAAAAATGTAGAGTTCAGTTCCTGCTCCGCCCACATTTATAAGTGCAGTCAATCAGGAGACAGCAGGTGTCTGGAGGCGGAAAACAGGTTTCTATTGGTTCCCCATAGGTCAGGGTGCACAGCTCCTCCTACAGGTCACACAGAACCCCCCCCTTAGTCGGTGGACGCCTGTCCTCAGGCAGACCACTGGCCCATCCACACCTCTCCAGACTTAACAAGGTGACACGTGTCCTTGACCTTCTCCAGTCTCTGGGGTCCTCCACACTGAACCACCTGTGTCTTGGATCATGTCCAGTGAAACTCCCCACATGGACTAAATGTGGTGTCTGATGTTCCCTTCCAGTGTCAGTGATCCTCCTCATCTGAGTCTCACTAACATTTTATAGTTAGTAACATTTCATTTTATAAAAAGTCCTTTTCGGGCGGGAGTGGACTGTATGTGCTCGTTGCGCGTGCTCTGTGCAGCGGTTCACGCTTCTTGTGCCCAAAGGAGAGCAGGTGGTCTGAACACTGGTGCAAACAGACATGGCCCATCTTACTGACTTTGGATAAATTTTTTTTTTCTTTTTTTCTGTATGTCAACTGTGGATGCACAGCATGTTTTACATACGCATCTTTTGGGTTAGTGGTTAGTAGGGATAGGTATTGATAAGATTTTATCTATCAATGCCATTATCGATTCTGCTTGATGATCCAATTCCTTATTGATTCCCTTATCAATACCTCCTGTGAATTTTCTGTGTACTAAAAGTAGGCTTTACAGGTTTTCTATGTTAACATTTTATTGAGTCTTAAAGTAAATAAATATGAAATTGGTCACTGGATCCTTGATCTCTGGACATAAATAAAAATAAACATCTGTAGTTTTTGTCAAAAACATTTCCTTTCGGACATTATTGGCATGAATGTCTTTCCATATATCTGAGCTGAGCTCTTGCAGCTGGCTGTGTTGCACATCAGGATGTAATTCATAAAGAATGCAGGACATCTCATTTTGGGATTTAATCAATCATAAGATTTTTATGGAGGCAGCAGACGAGGAAATATTTTGCAGCGTTGCTCACTGACCGCGATTCACATTGTTCAGTCAGGTGAGAAATCAAACCCAAATAAACACACCCATACATATGTATGGGTGTGTGTTTATCGTAGTAACAGTAATGTCAGTAGTCAGTGACATGATTGTGTAGGATCATTTGTAATTTTGTGTGTTTCTTTGGCAAAAGCAAAAACTCATTGATTTTGAAAGAGATATCATAAGCTTCAAAAAATATTAGGATGCCTTCACGTTGTAAGGATCTGAAATCCAAGAAGGCATCCAAAATGACCTCCATTTAAGTTCAAGTTTATTTGCCATTTGCAGTATTAAAACCACATTGGAAAAAGTGTGCAAGGAGCTCAAAAGTGCACGAGCAAGACATACACAAACAATAAAAGCCATAAAAGAACATTAAAAAAACGCCATAAAAACAACAAAGCCACAAAATAATTTGAGATACATTTAAAACTAATCAAAGTGTGTTGATCATTGCTACGGCTTGTGGGAAGAAACTTTTTCTGTAACGTGATGTCCCACATTTAATAGACCGATAGTGCCTACCCAAGGGAAGAAACTCACACAGGTCCTTGGCGGGATGCAGGAGGTCTTTAGTAATAGCCAAAGACTGGGACTGAAGCCTTTTTTTGTAAATGTCCTCCAGGACAGACAGTTCCACACCAATAGTCCTACTGGTCCTACATTTAGCAATAATTCAGTATCTTTGATAATACACAAGATATAATTGCAATAAAGGATCTAAATAAGAGAATAAGAATAAGAAAGAACTTTATTAATCCTGAAGGAAATTATTTTGCCAGAGTGCCGAAATGGTAAGCAAAAACATTACCTGTTTGTTGTTTTTTTTACAGTGAGAACAATATACAACATGTTTATATAAAATGACTGAAGACACTTGCACAAGATGTTGACAGTATTGCACATACAGTTATTTGCAAAAGTTTGGGCACTCCTGATAATTTTCATGATTTTTCTTTATAAATCATTGGTTGTCTGGATCAGAAATGTCAGTTAAATATATCATATAACAGACAAACACGCTGATATTTGAGAAGAGAAATGAAGTTTCTAGTGTAACAAGATGAAGTCTGGAATGAAAAGTCGTTCCCGCTAGCTTGGCTAATGGGGAATTCCCCTTTCCCTGACCTGATAGAGTTCTGGTCTTTAGTGCGAGCAGTCAGGGGTTCGATCCCACCGCCGTCCCGGCCACAAAGGTCCTCCGGTCACAGTGAGGACCTTTGGACAGCCGTGAAAGATCAGTCAATAGACAAGAACTCTAGCAGGTCAGCCAAAGGGGAATTCCCCATTAGCCAAGCTAGCAGGAATGTCTCTTTCAATCTGGACTTCATCTTGCTACACTAGTATTTACAGAAAGTGTGCAATAATTGTTTAAACAAAAGTAGGCAGGTGCATAAATTTAGGCACCCTTGTTTATTGATTTTGATTTTTATTGATTTGAATACATTTGCTCTAACTATTGGAACACAAAATTACACAGGTGAATCCAATCATGAGAAAGGGTATTTAAGAAAGGGCATTTTACAGACCTGCAGCGGGTCTGTAATCAACCACTTCTGCAGTGCAACTCTACTTTGAAGCATGAACCAATGAAGCAATGCTTCGATCCACTGGCTCGTTGGTTCTTTGATTCACTGCTCTTCAGAAGCGGAACGTCTGCCACTCTCAAAGCCTGGGCCTCTTGTCTTGTTGCAGTCAAGAAATAAGAATCGTCCTCTGTTCAGTTGGCACAGCTCCAAACTCTGCGCGGCTGTCTGCTGAGACAGAGTCCGGTCAGAAGTAATAACTTCAAAGCGAATCACCACTTTAAATAAAATGACACCTCTTTCCAAACGCTGTAATACAGACAATAAACTACAATTGACTAAAGTGTTTTTTTCCTCCCAAAATGAGATGTCCTGCATTCTTTATAAATTACATCCTGACGTGCAGCACAGCCAGCTGTAAGAGCTCAGCTCAGATATATGGAAAGACATTCATGCCAATAATGTCTGAAAGGAAATGCTTTTGACAAAAATGACAGATTTTATTTCCATTTATGTCCAAGATCAAGGATACACCATGTAGAGTTTATTATGTCCAGAGTTTAATGATCCAGTGACAAATTTCATTAGGGCTGAAACGATTAGTCGAGTAATAAGAATAATTCGATTACAAAAAAATGTTCAAGGCAAATTCTGTGCCTCGGAAGTTTTGTTTAACGTTGTAGTACATATGCCAGGTCTGTGTGTGGCGCTGTAACATCCCCAGAAAAACAAACAGAAGAAGACTAGCGCATGCATGAGCCGTGTACACGCTAATCACATGAGAACAACGGGACACATAGAGTGAAATAAAGCCTTTTATGAGAAAGATGGTCCATGCTGATCATCTGAAATAGCTTACTGTGCATGTAAAGAGAAGCAGTGTGTTTGTCCGTTTTTTTTTTAAACACCGTTTGGTCCGCTGCCTGCTCTCCGCTCGACGTGGGGAGTGGGGGCCTGTGGCTGCCTCTCTCTGCCCGGTGTGAGCGACTCAGCACTGGCCTCACACATCTCCGTCCCTGGAAGAAGTCCACTCTTCCTTCTGTGTTTCCCTCAGACTCGCTCTGAGTGTTTCGCTTTTTAATTTTCCCTTTTTTTTGGAGCAACACACAACGCGTAACTCAAATCAAATAATTATAATAAAAAACTGACTGTGAGGCTTGTGTGTTCAACCTCCAGCTGAAATGCATCTGATGAATCACAGAGAAAGAGGGATAAAAAAAATGTCACACAGGGACCCGGTTCACTTACCTTTATTAAAAATAAATAAATACAATAAAATGGTTCAGTTTTACAAGTTGGGGAAAACAAAAAACAGAAAGCCACATCCCATCACCATTTGAGCAAAATATCAAGACTTTGGCTGAGCTCCTGACACCAGGAAAGATCCAAAACTTAAATAAATGATTACCCAGAAAAACAGAAAGGGATACACTAAATTTGACCATCTCTGTGATGATGGAGCGATATTGTGCCATTGCTTAGGGAGAGCCCTGAAGTGTTCATGCTGTTAAAAATGCAAAAGTACTTTTTATTTGATTAATCACCAGAATACTGAATTATGAAAATAATCGATAGCTGCAGCCTTAAATTTCATATTTATTTGCTTTAAGACTCAATAAAATGATGTTGACATAGAAAACCTGTAAAGCCTACTTTTAGTACACAGAAAATTCACAAGAGGTATCGATAAGGAATCAGCTCGATAAGCGGAATCGATAATGGCATTGATATCAATAAAATCTTATCATTAATCGTATTGCACCAAATCGCATCATATCACATTGTGAGGAATTGAATCACCATCAAATCCATGTTTTTATATATATCAGTGGAAAGTGATTAAGTTCTTAGTGAAGGAAACAAAGCAGTCGTGAATGTTCAGTTGACACGTTGTTGTAAATGACTTGATCAGAAAATCAAACATGTTTGTGGAGCCCTCAGGTGACATTAAATGGAAATATCTCAAAGACTTTCAGTATTTAAGCTTTTGGATGTGCTTATTGATTAATCGCAGGCCAATTTCTTATGAAAATAAAGATATTGTTGACAAATATTGCATTTGAATGCATTTACTTTCATGTGTAGTGTCCGTAGACGATGAAAAAAACCCACCGGCTTCACCATTAATTTTGTGATCACATTGAAAAAAATTCTGTTGCACCTTGTGCTCTGAAATTTTGCAGTCTCATTCCCCGGATAGCAGAGTGTCATTTCATCACAATTAATTTGTATTTTATTGCAAACAAAAATGGCACCCTATTTTTTTTTTAATGTTTAAATCATATTCAGAATCAGGTGAGTTTTTGCATTTACAAAAAAAAAAAAGCCCACAAATTTTTATTTCATGACAAATGAGCCGACACTATGAGGTCAGTGCTCCTGTGTTGTTTGTGATACACTACAAGCAGGCTGTGTCCTGCCGGACTGCGCCACAGGTTAGACATGTCCCCCTGCAAGTCAGGCCGGACATGCACCAGGCCCTCAGGCTTTGTCCAGAGTGCACAGTGTGAGTACACCCTTAGGGCTCCTTCACACATAGTGCGTAGTTTGGACGAAGTGCATACTTAGTGCGCATGATGCAGGAATCGTGTGTAAATCAAATCAAATCAATTTTATTTATATAGCGCCAAATCACAACAAACAGTTGCCCCAAGTTGCTTTATATTGTAAGGCAAAAGCCATACAATAATCACAGAAAAACCCCAACGGTCAAAACAACCCCCTATGAGCAAGCACTTGGCGACAGTGGGAAGGAAAAACTCCCTTTTAACAGGAAGAAACCTCCAGCAGAACCAGGCTCAGGGAGGGGCAGTCTTCTGCTGGGACTGGTTGGGGCTGAGGGGAGAGAATCAGGAAAAAGACATGCTGTGGAAGAGAGCAGAGATCGATCACTAATGATTAAATGCAGAGTGGTGCATACAGAGCAAAAAGAGGTGAATAAAAAGAAACACTCAAACCAAACTGTGTAATGTCGGCAGGTGCCGGCCAGATTCCAGGTGACACACACAAACAGCTAACACCGCTCACGTGGCACTTAGAAAATGTGTGGCCAGTCGCACTCTTCACATGACAACAGACTGCGCACAATCACCGTCATACTGCTGTGAAATTTGTCTAAGTTCCCCACAAGTATGACTTTGCAAACTCGCACACTGATACGTGGGTGTGTGCTCTCCACTCACGGGAGGCGTGGCTTCCGACAGAAGCAGCTATGGTAATCTGTCATTCTGGACATTCCAGCTGGACAACACCTACTGTGTTTGTACAGTCATGGACTAACAACTGTCCACTGTGAGGTGCATGTGTCTGTATTTACGTGGACATAAATAAAAACATATATCGCCGTGGCAGCAAGCGAGCGTGCGCACGGGGTGGACACTGAGCCCCCGAGGTTGTAATGGACTGTCAAATCAGAACATGCAACGGGCAATTATTTTTACAAAAAACAAATGCAGTAACAACGTCTAAAAACCCAGTTAATATATCCAGGAGAGTTTTAGGCACAATATACAAAGAGTTTTATGTTGCAATATTAATGCTGTTGTCCGTGTGCAGCAGTTTAAGTGCAGCCTGATCAGAGCGTCTCAGTGCAGTTCTCAATGTTAATGACAGCGCGCCTTTTTTGTTTGTAGCTGGAAGTTGAAAATCACATGATGCGTTACGTCACACTTAACAACCAGATAGGGGCTGAGGCCCCCTCCTAGTTTCTCCAGACACCACACCGACTTTCTTTTTGTCTCACTATTTCACTCTCCACTTATTTTGGATTTTACGTTTACTCCAGACTTTTACTTAAAGTACATTTTATATGAGAAATTTACTTTTGATACTTAAGTACAGTAAATGTCAGATACATTAAGACTTTTACTCAAGTATTATTTTTAAAGGTGACTTTAACTTTTACCAAAATAGTTTTATGGTAAGATACTTGTACTTCCACTCAAGTATCACTATGAGGTACTTTATACAAGACTGCAGATATCACACCCATCTCTGGATGGAGCCGCACCTCAAACAGAAAAAAAAAACATAATAAGGAAACAAATACAGTATAATTTATCAGCATTAAGCAACAAGAAAAACAGAGAAATACTAAGGTGATCGCCGGCCACTAGCCCTAAGCTTCACTAAAAGACCCAGAATTTAGGTAAAGTTGAGGCCGCGGCACGCTCCGTTTACTAATAAAATGAAATAAAAGTGTCATGGTTTGGCCCTGTTCAAGGCTTTGATTCTTTCTTTCTTTACATCTCCTTCGGCTCCTTTGTTTTATTAGTGGATTATTTTCATCATGTGTTTATTCTGTGTTCCATTTTGCTTTATTACTTGGTCTCTTTGTCACTTTGTATTTCTTTGTCATGATTCAGTTCCATTCTAGTGTTGTCCTGCCAGTTTGTTTTCATCATGAGTTTATCACATTTATTGTATATGCTTAGTCACATGTTATTATTTTTTTAACTTTGGTGTTGCTCATCCGATTATGTTCCATTTGTTATTCATGGCATTTTCTGTTCATCAGTTATCTTGTATTTATTGCATTATTCTGTATTCTCTGGGTTTTGGTTATTTGCAGTTCAATCCATAGTCGTTGTGCCTTCATCAGTTGTTGTATTCTCTTGTCTGCCAGTATCTGTTTCATCCAAGTTTGATTTAATTCAAAGGTCCTTGTTTTTTCTCTCTTTAGACTTGCCACCGTATTTCTTAGTTCTGCCCTTTTTGGTTTCACTCACGCATTATTGTTTGTCTAGAACACATCAGGTTATTCAGTTAGTTTTTCTGTCATCTACTTATCTTGCTTAGCACCGGCTTGTTTTGCCCTCCTGCACTTTCTTGCCTTTCTTCCCTTTTCTTTGTTCACTAAACCGCACCTCCTTCCACACACCTGCTCCACATCAACCTGATTAGTTTGCTCCTTTTTAAAACCCTCACAGTTCCACAGCTCACGGCCTGATTGTTGACTTTGTACACTTTCTCGCTTCACGTTCTTGTCCAGTTTGCTCTTGTGTGTTTTGACCTTGCTTTTGTGCTCCGATCTCCGCCTTGCCGTATCCTAAATTCTGCTTGTATTTTGACTCTGCCTTTGCTTTGCCTGCTATATTCCTCGACGCCGTGTGAATGACCCCGGCCTGGTTTGTGGACCACGTCCCAGCCTATACCATGTCTGATACCTCCACTTCCATGTCTGACTACCAGTGTACCGTACCTAATGCCTGGTTTCAAGATAAAGCCAATTATTCATCTAAACAAACCATGCCTGTGAGTCTGCATTGGTCTCCTACTACTTCTTGCATCAAACCAGCACCCGCCCTGACAAAAAGAGTAAAAAGCGTAAAACAAAACTGTGCCAGTATGCTAGCCATATGAAAGGGAAAATAAGTACGTCTTAAGTCTGGACTTGAAAGTCTCCACAGAATCTGACTGTTTTATTGACACAGGGAGATCATTCCACAGAACAGGGGCACGATAAGAGAAAGCTCTGTGACCCACAGACTTCTTATTCACCTTAGGGACACAAAGTCGTCCTGCACCCTTTTTTTTTTCTTTTTTTTTTTGCACATTAGTGGAACTGTTGTTCATGCACAAGCTCAAAATCCTCTGAGATTATCACACAGTCAAGTCTCAATAAAGTTGTTGAGGAATGTCATTCAGACTGGCTTTCTGTCACACCTGGAGTTCTCCAAGGCTCCATTCTGGGGCCATTATTATTTATCCTATATGTCATTGACAGGCCCAGCTCTGCCTATCACTCTGCACTGGTTTTGCTGATGATTTGAAATGATCTAAGAAGATTGTCACCTCTTACAGAAAGACACTGATTCAGTACACAAGCAGAGCATGAGCTTGGATCTGCACTTTCATCCCTCCAAGTGTTGCGTTATGACAGTGACTGTGAGGAGACATACCATCCCGTTTGAATGTCAGATGAATGGTACCACCGTTGGTAATGTGAGCTCCCTCAAGGATTTAGGACTTGAAAGCTCCTCCAGCCGTGTTTGGGACAATCATAGAAGCATCAGCAAATGTTATGGTGAGTAGTTGCTGGCTCCAAATCATATGCAAACACTGTATCAGGCTGTGGTCAGGAGTAACCTGGAACATGGTGCCCCATCTACAGCAGTACCTCTAAACACAGCGTGTTCATTCTTGAAGGAGTCCAGAAGGCCGAATGCGTTTATTCTGGGTAGCCCTGACCAAGATTCTAAAATCAACGCGCTCCGTCTTTCATCCAGAACGGATCTCCCTGATTCGAACCTGTTGGCGCTCCTCACCTCTGTTTAAACATGTCACTTTTCTGTCCTCTGATATCTGCTGTCCCTCCACCAGCTTATGTTCTGATGTGGAAGCACGTACCTCAAACCAACCAGACCCAAACAATCTTTTGGCATTTTCAAATCACAAGCTTCTGTTTTTTTTTTTCTTTCAAATTAACACTGAATTTGATGCCCTACTTTGTATTATCAGTTACCATTTTCTGCTCAGAAAACAACAGTAAATCATTAAGAATAATTAACAATTTAAAATAATTTCCTGTATTATTTCTAGTAATTTGCTAGTCAATGCATAGTTGAGTGTATTGTAGTCTAGTATGTGGGCAGCACGGTGGCGTAGTGGTTGGCGCTGTTGCCTCACAACAAGAATGTCATTGGTTCGAGTCCCGCCGGTGTCCTTTCTGTGTGGAGTTTGCATGTTCTCCCCGTGTTTCTGTGGGTTCCCTCCGGGTCCTCCGGCTTCCTCCCGCATTCAAAGACATGCAGATTAGATGGACTGGACACTTTAAATTGTCCGTAGGTGTGAATGTGTTCGTTTGTCTGTATGTGACCATGAGACAGACTGGCGTCCTGTCCAGGGTGAACCCGCCTCACGCCCTGTGACTGCTGGGATAGGCTCCAGCCCCTCCATGACCCAATCTTACACAAGCGGTTGAAGATGTGTTTTCTAGTCTTTTGTCCTTTAGTGGGACAGTTTGCAGTGTCTGTTTTGTTCCGTCCATGGTGTCTTTATTTTATTGCTCCCCATCTTGCTGGTACATACATGTCAACCCCTTTGAGGGTCCACCTGTATAACCAAGTGAGAAAATCCATAAAATCAACACAAAATCCTTATAACCTCCAAATCGCACCAAAATCAGTTTTATTACAGTACACACAGCCGCATGGCGGTGTCACATAACTGGGTTTTTGTCCACATATGATGTGTTGCCACAATGACATTAAAGTCAGGATCATTAGTTTTTCCTCCACAGTTGAATTTCAAACAATAGAGATCTAGTAATTATGTGTCAAGCTGAATGTTATAGAACTGAATGTGTCAAATTTATTTTTTACAGAAACAAGAACTGTGTGTCACTAGTGGAAATACATGAATAAAATCATGAAAAATAAATCGAATATAATGAACAAAATAAAACATACCTCAGAACTTCATCAAGTGTATCGAAAATCACCTCGCCAGTGCCGATGTTGCAGACGGGCATGTCGATGATCCTCAACTTCGCCACTGTGTTTATTAGGGATGGGTATCGCTAAGATTTTATCTATCGATACCATTATCGATTCTGCTTATTAATCCGATTCCTTATCGATTCCCTTATTGATACCTCTTGTGATTTTTTTTTGTGTACTAAAAGTAGGCTTTACAGGTTTTCTATGTCTGCAGGTCAAAGAGCTTTTTCTTATCGTACACTCGCTCTGTGGAACGGTCTTCCTGCGACCGTGAGACAGTCGGAGTCTGTGGACATTTTTAAGTCAAGACTTAAAGCCTATTTTTATTCTCTTATGAATAGTTTTTATTTTTTATCTGTTTTATTCTTTTACTTCTGTTTTTCATTATTCTAATTTTTTAATTTTTATTTATTTATTTTAATTTTTTTTATCTTGAACTGTTCTATGTGAGACGCCTTGAGTGTTGTGAAAGTGTAGTGACACGGACCCACAACAGGGGGCGCAAATGAACGGTCAATAGATGAGCCAAAAGGTAACAATTTAATGTTGTGAAATGTGCACAACGAATATACAGACAATCTCAGAATATGATTACAGTCAAATTACAAAGGTGACGTGTGGGCAGGCTCGAGGATAGAAGACGTCTGTCCTGAGAAGGGCCGGAACCACACGATTTCTGCCACCACCGAACCTGGTGAATACTGGAGCCGCCAAGTCCCGAATTCCCAGGTGATCACCGTCTCCGACTGTCGGATCTGGTACTGCTGGCGAGAACAAAGACAGTCAAGTGTGGGTGTGTGTACACCCAGTAACAACAACGGTGGGAATGCCACCTCCACCTCTCACTCAATATGTGATGAGTACCGCAGTGATTCCTCAGGGGAAAAGAGTGCCGTCCTGCACTCACTCAGCTTCCACAGATAGAGGAACCGGTACTCCTGCAAACACTCACAATATACAGATATATTGTAACACAAAACGGCTGAGGATATTACCTTCAATGAAGTACGATATCTCGGCGATGAGGTGGAGATGACGTCTGGGTTTTATGGAGTGAGGTGATGAAGAATGAGTGACAGCTGTCAGGAAGTAATGAGTAACAGCTGTCACTCCCGGCTGTGTCCGTGGCGGCAGCGCCCTCTCGTGCCTGAAGCCCGCACTTCAGGCAGGGCGCCCTCTGGTGGTGGGCCAGCAGTACCTCCTCTTCTGGTGGCCCACACAACATTGAGATGGATTTTGTTGTAATTTGGCGCTTTATAAGCCGATTATATTGAAATTGAACATTTTATTGAGTCTTAAATTAATAAATATGAAATTGGTCACTGGATCCTTAAACTTTGGACATAATAAACTGACATGGTGGATCCTTGATCTCTGGACATAAATAGGAATAAAATCTGTAGTTTTTGTCCAAAGCATTTCCTTTCAGACATTATTGGCATGAATGTGTTTCCATACACCTGAGCTGAGCTCAGCTGGCTGTGCTTCACGTCAGGATGTAATTTATAAAGAATACAGCATGTCTCATTTTGGGAGGAAAAAAAACATTTTAGTGGATAGTAGTTTATTGTCTGTATTACAGCGTTTGAAAAGAGGTGTCATTTTATTTAAAGCGGTGATTCGTTTTGAAGTTATTAATTCCAACTGGACTCTATCTCGGCAGAGAGCCGCGCAGAGTTTGGAGCTGTGACAACAGAACGGAAGACGATTCTCGTTTGTTGACTGCAACAAGACAAGAGTCCCAGTTAGTGACTTTAATCTGCACAAAAGTGACTCATGATATTTTAATGGCTTTGAGAGGGGATAAGAAGCGGACTTGCCGTTTCTGAAGAGCAGTGAATCAAAGAACCAACGAACTAGTGGATTGAAGCATTGCTTCAATGGTTCACGCTTCAAAGTGGAGTTGCGCTGCAGAAACAGTTGATTACAGAGTCGCTGCAGAGCAAACCTTGAATATCCGTAAGACTTTATTTGTACGTCCATATGACTCTGAAACTCTGAAAAATCTGTCTAATTTACGGACAGTCCGTATAGGTTGACATGTATGTGCTGGTGCTAAACAAAATATTTCTCATCTCTTTTTGACATTTTAGATGCTGTGTAATTTAGTATTTGTGATATATTTTAATTTTATGGTGCTGGATCTGTTTTTATAATATCTTGGTGATTTTATAGTATTTACCTATTTTCTGGAGTATAAGTCGTGTTTTTTGTTTTGTTTTTGTTTTACTAGTTTGGGATGCCCGACTACTTATACTCTGGTGGGACTTATTTACTGAAAATTCATGTTTGTTTTTAGTAATAGTCAATCAATCAATCAATCAATCAATTTTTTTATATGGCGCCAAATCACAACAAACAGTTGCCCCAAGGCGCTTTATATGTTAAGGCAAAGCCAAAGAACTTTCCCAGGAATCAAAGCACTAAACAAAATAAACTTCAGTAATAAAAGAATAATGCACAAAAATCCAAATTACCGGACAGCAGTCTGGACATGCCAAGTAACAGAGATATGAAATGCAGTTCGGCACTGACACTTATCGATTCGAGGGAAGTGGGACCATATTTCTGTGATTAAAAGACCGGCCATTTATTTTTCTCAAACTGTGGTCAGACCCGGCACCTAAATGACCCTTACCAAAAAGTAGTACATGCAAGTATGTTTCAAGTATACTTCCAGTTTACTTTTTATATACTTATCAGTACTATTTTTTGGTAAGGGGAGGCAGGATGTAATTCAAGGCCAGTGATTATTAAGAAAATGCTGCTTGCTGCCTGCACTGTAATATGGTGTTAAGTTTCACACATGGCACCATGGGACGAACCAAAGACAACCACTTTAGATCAGAGCTCTCTGTGGGGCGGCGAACCCGTGCACCTGCTAAATGGTGGACACCACATAGGTAGGGCAGTCACAATTATTACAATATTCGCCAGTCGCGATTATTTTTCATATTTGCGAATATTTTTCAGAATCGTGATTACCGTGAATTATTTATTTTATCAACAAAGTTGCATAAAACGACTTGGAATCTGACGTCATCGTGCTGCAGCAGCCTCATGCAGCCTCATGCAGCCACATGCAGCCTCATGCAGCCACGTGCAGCCTCACTCAGTCTGTTTCCTCTCGTCTTGGTCGGATGGTTAGCGAGGCTCGGATAATAACACGGAGCATGAGGAGGTTCTGGTTCCAAAGCCACGTACCGCTGTGGATGCATTTCGGTTTTGTAGGGCTGGCTCGATGAGTCACGACTACGTCGGCGGTTGAAATCGTTAACAACTAATTTAGTAGTCGACGAGTCATTTATTTTATTTAAGTCCTTGTTTTTTCTCTCAATTCATAGTTTTAGGCAGCGAGCCGCCCTGCCGTCATTTGGACGTTCAAATTTTGAATAAGACGGCCGATTAAAACAACGGCTGTCTTATTCAAAGCCGTTTAAAATGCGCAGTTTACCGAAGGAGGTGTGTGTGTGTGTGTGTGTGCGTGCGTGCGTGGAGTCAACTCGCTGCAGACTGAGGGAGTGAGATTCCTGAACGGAGGCACGAGACGTTACGTTCTGCTGTGAACCATCAGTGCACTTAAGACAGCGAGCGCGGAGCAGAGAGAGAAGATTTTAACCCGAGTGAACATATATATAAAAAACCAAACCAAACCGTGGAGCTGCCTTTACTCTCTGTACTTTCTCTACACTTGTGGTTCTGATGTCACCGACCTGTTCACACCATGTGCACGTCATATACTGAATTTATGAGATGAAATAAACGGTCAAATATCCTTAAAAAAATCCTTAAAAAATGAGAATATATAAATTAACTGAGCAAAAATTACAGAAAAGCTGTGCAGTGATGTTCAGAGGCAAAGATAACAAAAATCTGAATTTTAACAGCTGTTTATTTTCCAAAGGTGTGTATTTGTTCAATCTTGAGCTTAATGTAGTGTTTAAGCACAAAACGTGACTGAGGAAAAAAAGGATGACTTCATCACACTAAAATGAACTGGAGTCAGAATAAAAATACAAGCTGCTGATTTCTGTTATTTTTCAAAGTTATTAAGCTGCAGCTATATGTTTTAATTATTTCAGAGTGAGTTGCCTCTTATTATATTCTGATTTGCTTATACAAAAAAACAAAAACAAACAAAAAAAATACGGGGAGTGTAATCAGCCTGCATTGTTCTGTTAAGTTTATATCAGTTTTCCTGAACATTTCCAGGTGTTTTTTCCTTCTTTATAAGAGTTTGGTGTTTGCTCCACAAAGTTTTAAAACACAATAAAATGTTCACACTGTTCTTTATAGCAGTTCTGTAATTTCAGAAATTCAACAGAAACAACCACAAATCAGAAAAAGTTGGGACTGTATGTAAAATGAAGATAAAAATAAAAATGTTGCACTATTTCTCCACTCAGAGAAGCCAAATGTTCTTCCAGAGTTGTGTAATCATACTATGATAGTAGAATATAAAGAAGGGTAAAAAAGAAAAAAAAATAGACATCATAATCGTCAATCGCAATTATTTGTCTGACAATTAATCATCTCCAGAAATTCCTAATTGTGACAGCACTACACATAGGGCTGTGAATTGTCACTTTTCTGTGTTCACTCCTTCCTCTCCTGTCATATTTTAAAACTTTTTGCAGTGCCCATTACATTTCGATCATGGATCAGAAAGTCTGCAAATATGACCAACTTCATAACACTGAGTTTGAAAAAGACGCTCAAATGACCCATTATTGGTTTGGAGGCTGATGATTGTATAAAGAAGTAGAGCTCATTGAGGGACAAATTAATCCAGAAAAAAGCAGCTGTTCATGTGGTAAATTTCATAAAGATGTGACGGAGAACTTTACAAGTGTCACGCACACATCAACGTCATTGCATGGCTACAGAGTTGGAGAAGCATGAATCAGGATTTACGATTTTAAGGTATCACTCCACAGCGGACTTACAAAAACAGATTTTGTCCATTTTATATGTATAACGGATTTTTGTTTTATACATATAGCGGATTTTGTCCGTTTTGCACATATAGTGGATTTTGTTTTACATGTGTGGGAAATTGGACACGTTATCGTGCAGATAATCAGAAATGATAATGGTGATATAGATCCCACTTTTGACACCAAAATATGTCAAAGCAGATGGATTGTTTTAGTCATTGAGATGATCAGGAATAATGGTGGCAGTGGTAGTTTGAACTTCTGACACTGCCCTGGGAGTTGCACCCAGGGAACTCTTAAATTAAACCAACTCAATCACAAGGCACGCTGGCATGTTTGCAAATGAGAGGCAGAAAAGGTGGTTTCACAAACACAACATCAAATTTTGTATTTACAATGTATTTTCTCTTCTTTTAAAAGGCAACACAAAACATACTTAAAATACATTTTTCATATGTCTGAACACAAAACAAGCCCTAAGGGCTAAACAGAAAACTCATACATCACATAACCTGATTCATAAATAAAACATTCAGCATTCATCCCGATTCCAGGTTGAGCAACAGGCTGCACTCCCCCTGCAGAACACACACCCACCGGCCACGATAGCCAGGAACAGCCAACACACCAATGTGAACAACGACACAGCTCAGGGGCACCACAGCACACCACTAAACACGGCTGTCAGTCTAATCAAGACAGAACCGACCAGGAAGGAACAAGGTGAAGCAGCGAAGCTTCAAGGAAGCAGCAGAGCAAAGCAGCAGTGGTTTCCACCAGCAACTCAGACACGCCGCTCTCAACTGCAGTCCTAAAATTGAACACACAACCATAAGTTTACACACATGGCTGAAACAGGAGGCCAACGCCACCGCCTCACCTATTGCTCAATACAGCGTGGGGCACAACAGCAACGCCACACTTGCAAAGCTTACAAAGAACGATACACCGTGTGTTGCCAGCAGTAACACTCCCAGGAGTCCGTGCGGGCAAAACAACCAAATCAACACCTAACAGACGACTTCAGAAAACTGCAGCTGCTCCCAGCTGCTTACTTGTCACCGCAGGATCACGGATGTAAGAGACGCCAGATCATGACACAAGGCCCAACCTCCGGCAACGAGAGACAGACAGGTGCTCCTGACTCGCTTTTATGCAAGTCTTCTCCTGCAGTGATTGGCTGAATCCAGACACCTGCCGAACGTCACCAGAGCAATTACTTCATCCTGCTACATACAGTTGTATGTAAATGTTTGGGCCCCCCTGATGATTTCTGTGATTTTCCTTTATAAATCATTGGTTGTTTGGATCAGCAATTTCAGTTAAATATATCATATAGCAGACAAACACAATGACATTTGAGAAGTGAAATGAAGTTTATAGGATTTACAGAAAATGTGCAATAATTCTTTATCCAAAATTAGGCAGATGCATAAATTTGGGCATCCCAACAGAAAAAAATACATCAATATTTAGTAGATCCTCCTTTGGCAGAAATAACAGCCTCTAAACGCTTCCAATGAGAGTCTGGATTCTGGTTGAAGGTATTTTGGACCATTCTTCTTTACAAAACATCTCAGGTTTGTTGGTTTCTGAGCATAGACAGCCCGCTTAAAATCACACCACAGATTTTCAATAATATTCAGGTCTGGGGACTGAGATGGCCATTCCAAAACGTTGTACTTGTTCCTCTGCATGAATGCCTTAGTAGATTTTGAGCAGTGTTTAGGGTCGTTGTCTTGTTGAAAGATCCAGCCCCGGAGCAACTTCAACTTTGTCACTGATTCATGAACATTGTTCTCAAGAATCTGCTGATATTGACTTGAATCTATGTGACCCTCAACTTTAACAAGATTCCCAGTACCTGCACTGGCCCCACTGGCCCCACAGCCCCACAGCGTGATGGAACCACCTCCACATTTTACTGTAGGTAGCAAGTGTTTTTCTTGGAATGCTGTGTTCTTTTTCAGCTATGCATAGCGCCCCTTTTTATGTCCAAATAACTCAGTTTTAGTTTCATCACATCATCCACAGCACCTTATTCCAAAATGAAGCTGGTTTGTCCAAATGTGCTTTAGCATACCTCAAGTGACTCTGTTTGTGGCGTGTACACAGAAAAGGCTTCCTCTGCATTACAGCATCATATAGCATCTCTTTGTGCAAAGTGCGCTGTATAGTTGAATGATGCACAGAGACACTATCTGCAGCAAGATCATGTTGTAGGTCTTTGGAGCAGGTCTGTGGGTTGACTATAGGGCTGCAGCTATTGATTATTTTGTAATCGAGTATTCTATTGATTATTCTGGCGGTTAATCAAATAAAAAGTACTTTTGCATTTTTAACAGCATGAACACTTCAGGGCTCTCCCTAAGCAATGGCACAATATCACTCCATCATCACAGAGATGGTCAAATTTAGTGTATCCCTTTCTGTTTTTCTGGGTAATCATTTATTTAAGTTTTGGATCTTTCCTGGTGTCAGGAGCTCAGCCAAAGTCTTGACATTTTGCTCAAATGGTGATGGGATGTGGCTTTCTGTTTTTTGTTTTCCTCAACTTGTAAAATTGAACCATTTTATTGTATTTATTTATTTTTAATAAGGTTAGTGAACCGGGTCCCTGTGTGACTTGTATTTTTTTTATCCCTCTTTCTCTGTGATTCATCAGATGCATTTCAGCTAGAGGTGGAACACACAAGCCTCACAGTTAGTTAGTTTTTTATTATAATTATTTTATTTGAGTTACCGTGTTTGTGACGCGTTGTGTGTTGCCCAAAAAAGTGAAAATTAAAAAGCGAAACACTCAGAGCGAGTCTGAGGGAAACACAGAAGGAAGAGTGGACTTCTTCCAGGGACGGAGATGTGTGAGGCCAGTGCTGAGTCGCTCACACCGGGCAGAGAGAGGCAGCCACAGGCCCCCACTCCCCACGTCGAGCGGAGAGCAGGCAGTGGACCAAATGGTGTTAAAAAAAAAACAGACAAACACACTGCTTCTCTTTACATGCACAGTAAGCTATTTCAGATGATCAGCATGGACCATTTTTCTCATAAAAGGCTTTATTTCACTCTATGTGTCCCGTTGGAAAGCTGTAGTTATATAATGGCTGAGTGGTTCCTTGTCATTTGATTGGTGCTTTGTGTGTCACATCCATCCATCCATCCATCCATTTTCTTCCGCTTCCCGAGATACTTAAACTCCTCCACTTGAGGCAAGGACACTCCACCGACCTGAAGAGGGCAAAGCACCTTTTTCCGGTCGAGAACCATGGCCTCGGATTTGAAGGTGCTGATTTTCATCCCGGACGCTTCACACTTGGCTGCAAACCGCTCCAGTGCACACTGAAGGTCCTGATTTGACAAAGCCAACAGAACCACATCGTACGCAAACAACAGAGACGAGATTCTGTGGTTCTCAAACCGGACCCCCTCTACACCCTGGCTGCACCTAGAAATTCTGTCCATAAAAATAATGAACAGAACCAGTGACAAAGGGCAGCCCTGGTGGAGGCCAACGTGCACTGGAAACAAGCTTGACTTACTACCGGCAATGCGGACCAAGCTCCTGCTGTGGTCGTACAGGGACTGGATAGCCCTTAGCAAAGGACCCCGGACCCCATACTCCCGGAGCACCCCCCACAGGGCACCTCGAGGGACATGGTTGAACACCTTCTCCAGATCCACAAAACACATGTGGACTGGTTGGGCGAATTCCCATGAACCTTCGAGCACCCGATGGATGGTGTAGAGCTGGTCCAGTGTGCCGCGACCAGGACGAAAACTACACTGCTCCTCCTGAATCCGAGTTTTGACTACCGGTCAAATTCTCCTCTCCAGTACTCTGGAATAGATCTTACCGGGGAGGCTGAGGAGTGTGATCCCCCTGTAGTTGGAACACACCCTCCGGTCCTCCTACTTAAACAGAGGGACCATCACCCCGGTCTGCCAATCCAGAGGCACTGTCCCCGACCACCACGCGATGTTGCAGAGATGTGTCAACCAAGACAGCCCCACAACATCCAGAGACTTAAGGTACTCCGGACGGATTTCATCCACTGCAGAAGCCTTGCCACCAAGGAGCTTTCTGACCACCTTCTTGACTTCAGGTTGGGTAATGGATGAATCCGCCTCTGAGTCCCCCGTCTCTGCTTCCTCTTCGGAAGATGTGACGATGGGATTGAGGAGATCCTCGAAGTATTCCTTCTACCGCCCGACAACATCCCCAGTCATGGTCAACAGGGTCAACAGCTCCCCACCCGCACCGTAGACAGTGTGGGTGGGGAGCTCCTTCCGCCTCCAGAGGCGTCGGACGGTTTGCCACAATTTTTTTGAGGCCGACCGATAGTCCTCCCCGAACTCCTCCCAGACCTGAGTCTTTGCCTCTGTGACTGCACAGGCTGTAGCACGCTTGGCCTGCCGGTACCTGTCAACTGCCTCCGGAGTCTCACCTGCCAACAGAGACAAGTAGGACTCATTCAGCTTGATCCATCCCTTACTTCCGGCATCCACCACCGGTTCGGGGATTGCCGCCGCGACAGGCACCAGAGACCCTGTGACCACAGCTATGAGTGGCCGCTTCGACAGTGGGGGTGGAGAACATGGTCCACCTCCATGTCTCCAACCTCCCCCGGGATCTGGGATAAGCTCTCCCAGAGGTGGGAGTTGAAGACCTTGCTGACAGAGGGTTCCGCCAGTCATTCCCAGCAGACCCTCACGATACATTTGGGCCTGCCAGGTCTGACCGGCTTCCTCCCCTCCCAGCGGATCCACCTCACCACCAGGTGGTGATCAGTCAACAGCTCAGCCCCTCTCTTCACCCAAGTGTCCGAGACACGTGGCCGAAGGTCAGATGATACGACTACAAAGTCGATCATCAACCTCCGGCTCAGGGTGTCCTGGTGCCACGTGCACTTATGGACACACTAGTGCTCGAACATGGTGTTTGTGATGGACAAACTATGGCTAGCACAGAAGTCCAACAACTGAACACCACTCGAGTTCAGATCAGGGAGTCCGTGCTTCCTGATCACCCCCCTCCAGGTCTCAATGTCGCCGCCCACGTGGGCGTTGAAATCCCCCAGGAGAACAATGGAGTTCCCAGTCGGAGCACTATCTAGTACCCCTCCCAGGGACTCCAAGAAGGTCGGGTACTCTGCACTGCTGCTTGGTCCGTAGGCCGAGACAACAGTGAGAGACCTGTCCCCAACCCGAAGGCATAGTGACGCGACCCTCTCGTTCACCAGGGTGAACTCCAGCACATGGCGACTGAGCTGGGGAGCAATAAGCAGTGCTACCCCAGCCCGCCGCCTCTCCCCGTGGGCAGTGCCAGAAAAGTGGAGCGCCCAGTCCCTCTTCCGGAGTTGGGTACCAGAGCCCAGTCCAAGCTGTGCGTGGAGGTGAGCCCGACTATCTCTAGTCGGTACCTCTCAACTTCCCTCACAAGCTCAGGCTCCTTCCCCCCCAGCGAGGTTCCACTTCCATTCCACTTCCTGACAGCCAGAGACTGTGAGTGCAGACCGGGCCGCCAAGCCACCCGCCCTCGACCGCCACCCTGTCCTCTCTGCTCCTGACCCTCGTGACCCCCACTGCAGGTGGTGAACCCACAGGAGGGTGGGCCCACGTCGCTCTTTCGGGCTGGGTCCAGCTGGGCCCCGTGGGCTAAGGCCCGACCACCAGGCGCTCACGCACGAGCCCCAACCCCAGGCCTGGATCCAGGTTGGGGCCCCGGCTCCGACGTACCAGGCGACATCTCGGTCCTTGATTTCATACTGGTCATGGGAACTTCTGAACTGCCCTTAGTCTGACCTGTTCCCTAGGACCTGTTTGCCATGGGAGACCCTACCAGAGGCATGAAGCCCCCGACAACATAGCTCCTAGGATCATCCGGGTACGCAAACTCCCCGACCTTGATAAGGTGGCAGTTCGGTGGGGAGGTATGTCACATGGATTAATTCACCCCATTTGTGTTGCATTTAGAGTGCGGCTTGGTTCCATTTAGAGTGCAAATTTGGTTCCATACGTTTGGTACCATTGCACACGTATGCGCACGCAGAATCGTACACACAAAACAAATCCACTGTGCTGTCTGGAGGCTGTTAGCAGGAAGAGAGAAGAAAAGCTGGACTCATTTTTGATGTGATTTTTATTTTTTTGCTGCACTGAGGACGTACACAGTCGACTGAGCCTGTTGTGTGTATGCGCGCAGGAGACAACAACACAATGTTTTGATTGAGCTAACTGATGCTACTACACACACACACACACACACACACACACAAAATCTACTCCACTGTAAGCTGTCTGAATACATGAAGACCTGTTCACATGAAACACTGGTGTGATTTTTGGCTGGACTGAGGAACTACACAATTTTTTTTTTTTTAATGGAAGTCCGAAGTCAGTGCACAGCATGACAACACGTTACAACCAAAATATAAGTCCCTTTTCTGTTGTTTATAAATTAATGAAAAAGTTCAATGACAAGGATCTATATTAGCCATTATATAAAACAAATAATGAATGTTTAAGTAAGTAAGTAAATTTTATTTGTATAGCACCTTTCACAGACAAGAGCCACAAGGTGCTTCACAACATAAAAAGCACAATACACCACACAATAAACCACACAGTGGCCAAGACATTTAAAAACATAGCATAGCAGCCCAAAACCTAAGCAAAAGCTGGGGTAAAAAAGAAGGTCTTAAGTTGGCTTTTCAAAGTGTCAACAGAGTCCAGTGAGCGCAGAGAGAGCGGGAGACCATTCCAAAGCCTGGGAGCAACAGCCTGGAAGGATCGCTCTCCTCTGGTTGAAAAACAGGTGCGTGGAACCATCAACAAATTTTGATCCACAGACCTCAACGCCCTGGCAGGGGCATAAGGCTGGATGAGGTCACAGATATAGAAAGGCGCCTGACTATGTAGAGCTCTAAAGGTTAAAACCAAAATTTTAAAATTGATCCTGTAGGACACTGGCAGCCAATGAAGCTCCTTTAAAATTGGGGAAATGTGAGCCCTCCTGTTGGCTTGTGTCAGAATTCTCGCTGCAGAGTTCTGTACCAACTGCAGTCGACACGCAACTCCTTCTTGTTTAGACATGAAAACAAACTTACAATAGTCTAAACGTGTTGACACAAAAGCATGAATAATAAGCTCTAAATCATTTCGTGACACCATTTTCCTGAGCTTAGAGATGTTTCTTAGTTGAAAGAAGCAGTTACTCATCAGCTGTTTACAGTGCTGTACTAAAGACATCTCTTTGTCAAAGATGACACCCAAGTTTCGAAGACTTGATTTTGCAGACTGGCCCAGGTCACCCAAGTACTGTTGAATACCTGGAATATGGGTGTCGGGTTTAGAATACTGTACCATTGATAAGAGGAAGAGACAACCAGGCAATAAAACAAGTAAGAGATAGAATTCAATTTAAGCTCGCGAGGAGTGCAGTCAGGCTGTACACCAAAGCTACACTAAAGTCTGGCCTGCGCTCCCGCTCTTTTATTTAGGACTTCCCTACATACATGGGCGGTACAGCTCCTGAGGGGAAGCGTGATAGCGCGTGAGCTGTTGCCGCAGAACTGCTGATTGCACAATACATTCAGGATGTTCAGAACCTTTTTAATCTTGGGCTCGGTTAAGATGTGTTTAAGACATCTAACGATTAATCACACTTCTTCTGACAAAAGGACTGATGTATCACAATCACACTGTGGTTGGAACATTCAATTCTCTATTCTTTATCTTACTGCTCAGCTTCGGCTGCGTCCTGCATGAGTCATCTTCACATGTCCTAAAAAGAGCTTAGCGTGCACACAGAGATACCACAACTTGCAGAAACACGTCATGTCACATATCTTAAGTAACCTTCACCCATCACATCAGTACAATACACTTTATCAGAGCAGAGAGAACTACATTCTACCAGAGCAGAGAACACAAAACATGCATGATAAAATAAAACAGTGTATCTACAGAATAACTCCAACATTTCCCCCCTGTTTATCATGCATTCCAACGGTATTACATCTTCACCTAAAAGTAAACAATTGTTACTAAGCAACCACTTCTTATTCAGATTTTCAGCTGCAGGGTCATTAAACAATGGTAAGAATACATTTACACTCGGGAGGTCTTATCGTTGGTGTTGAGGTCATCGTCAGGTTCACCATAATCACCTGGATCAGGGAACAGATCTGGAAGATAGTGGTCGTAGTCGTCTTCTTCATCAGTTTCATCATCGTCATCGCCTGGATGGTTACCCAGAAGGGGGTATGCCTGAGCTCAATCCTGTCTGGCTGGTGAGATAGCAGTGGTTATCATTCTATTGACTAGACCACGTAGACAAGGAATACAACAGCATCCACACAAGGTCAGAATTGCAGCAAAAACTGCTATAGATATAAGCGCAGAGGAGACCAAAGTGCGATACTTCCCAAACACGTCCAGCCACGAGTCCCAGAATTCGGCATTAACGCCGCTGTGATCCTTCATCTTCTTGTTCAGTGTCCGCAGGCCCTCAATGGCCTGGGTCAGGCTTCCATCAGCTGCTGTGTTATTCGGTATGAATGTGCAACACTGTTCTCCAAACATTGCACAGACTCCTCCTTTCTCAGTGAGTAGCATGTCCAGGGCTATGCGGTTCTGGAAGGCCATCAGTGAGGTGGCTGCCAGTTGGGAATGCACCGCTTTAAAACCTTCCTCTGTCCAATTTCCCAATTTCTGCACGTTGTAGTGGATGTAGTTTATTCTGTCTACGTTCTTATTAATTGAGCACCACCACCAGATGGAGGATTCAAATCCAGCTGCTATCTGATCAGCCAGTTTGTACTCATCAGGCATTCCTCTGGGGACTCCTATTGCGTCAGTATATGTTGGATCTCCCACTCCTTTCCAATCTCTTTTTACTCTATGCCAATTTTCAGGCACCACAGACTTTAGGTGCGTCAGCAAGTCCTTGGCTAAAATGGGAATGGCTTTTACTGGGAGGAGTAGGGACACTAAAGCACAGTAGCCTGACACATTCCTAGGCAATCTATCAAAAATTCTATTATCTCCACACCACCACCACACGTCACTTCGGCTGACTGGTACAAATGAACCGTTTATCTGTATTATTCGACTACACCACTTAGTCTCGTTCAGATTTCCCAGTGGTTTCCCTGTTCCGGGCAGTTTGATACAGGAGAAATTTCCCAAAGCTACCTTTTCTGAGAATATTGGTTTGTTTTTTACCGCAGCCGCAACGGGGTAAATGTGGTCCCATACTGAACAATTGTGGTTTCGGTGTATTGTTGTATTTTTCATTACCACCAATAGGCAGTCGTCCGATATCGCTGCTGGAATCACCTGTAAAATTGGTCGGGGCCCCATACATACTACGCAGTCCTGTTTTGTGGATTTTACTGCTTGCTCCGCCATCAGGAGCCAATTGTTATTTTGTCCGCTAATTCCCGTAGTTACCAAAAACCAATCATCTGCTGACAGAGGCCCTTTATGCAAGCGGGCCTGCTTGGCTCTTACAGACCCCGGTCCGGGGAGAAGGTCACCCAGTATTGTTTGATTCGTGGTGTCTCTTGAGGCATTTGTATTTGGTGTCTTTGGGCATAGCACAATCTTCCAGCAAGGATCACACCCCGCTTTGTATGCACACAGTGCAAACGTGTGACATATCCGTTCGATTGGTCTGCTTATCGGGAATTTTAACGAGTTTATTGTGAATGTCACTGTTTTGGTTCGGCCGCTGACTGTTAGGTTTGATATGATATTTTTCCAACTATACGCTTCGTCTGTCCACCCATAGGAATTTTGTGGCCAGGCGGACGGGTAGCCATTCGTCAGAAAGGTATTTCCCCACCAATGACTGGCACGGGGAAAACCCGTAGTCATGTAGAAATCATAAGCCAGCCATTGTCCAGGATCACCAATCCAGCTATCTTGTCTGAGGGCCAAAAAGGGTATCTGTACAACATAATAGATCCTGGGCGTGGTGTAACAGGCATAAAACCATTGGTAGGATGTTTCCTGGTCTTCACAAGGATTTAGTCCGCATAGTATCTGCCTCCCATGATTGTAGCAGGTTACTCCCTTTGAGGTAACCACATATCGTTTAACGCGGCGGATTGAATTTCCACTTGTAGTTGCGTCTGTTCTGGTTGTGATGTTCTCTACTTCCCCAAAGTCAATTCCCTTTTTCATTAATGGTGTCCACACGTGCATTCCCCATATAGTGACTGTTATGGCTCCTAACACTAATGCCCAGCAGCACAATGCTGTTTTCATCCATAATGGTGTATGGCGCGACATAGTCAGGATCTCCCTAAAGTCAGTGTCCTAAGTTTCTGGTCAGTGGCTTGTAATTTCTTCTGCTGATTTTCGTGTCTGCCCTGGATCTTAACACCAGAGCCACACACTATTATCAGACTTGCTCACTTTCCGTACTTACACTGGGTTTACAGAGATCACTTTCGTACAATGTGTTAAATGTATCCACGTTTGTCTTTCTCCTATTTTTAAGGCTGTGGGTGTAGTGAGCAGTACTTGGAATGGACCTTCCCACTTAGGTGAGTGCCAGTGTTTCCTCTTGATGCTTCTTATCAGTACCCAGTCTCCAGGTACCACTTTAGGGTTGTCCTGTGGAGAGATGGGATCATCAATGTTTGAGGTCCTGTCCTTTTGCTTTTCCAGCATCTTTCTCATATAATCAGCTAGGTTTGCTTCTTTTGGTATTTCCCATGGATTTCTGAACTGAGGTAATCTGTACGGTCGGCCAAAAAGGGTCTCATATGGTGTTAATCCTGCTGTACTTGTGATGTTTATATACATTTTTACTAAGTCCACGCACTGTGTCCATGGTCTGTTTGTTTCTTCCATCGCCTTCTTTAGCCTATTTTTAATTGTCCCATTCATTCTTTCCACTAGTCCTGCGCTTTGCGGGTGATATGCACAGTGGTTTTTTAGGTTTATGCAAAACAGTTGTCCAATGTTTCTCACAACTTGGTTTACAAAATGCGGTCCATTGTCACTATATATTTTTTCTGGTATACCATACCTAGGTACTATGTCTTTGCACAGTGCTTTTGCCACTGTTAATGCATCTGCATGTTTTGTGGGGAAGATCTCGACCCATTTTGAAAATGCATCAATAATGACCAAACAAAATTCTTTCACAGCTGCCTTGACGTCTGCTTGTGTCCAAGTTCGGTACACAAGAATAGTTCTTGGTCCTGACGTATGTGGATTTGCCACATGAATCATTGGATAGACTCCTGATCCACCTGGTTCCTGATCAGCCGGTGGGGCTGATGGTCCAGGTTGATTTTCTTCATCTTTTAGTGTTTTGGATCGTGTTCTCATGACGTGTTGTGTAGGGTCTACATATGATGGGGGTTGTCCCTGCGGTAAATCTGGATAGAGTTTATTCTCCTTTATTTCAGCTTCTGGCTGACTGTGTTTTGTAGTATCCAATTTTACTACCATTTCTACTTTTGGAGCTGCAGGCCCTGTCTCATTATCTTCTTGTCTGTGAAACATCACGTTCCCCTGCTCCTTCTTATCATTTACTGTTTCTTTCTGTCTTTCCTTTGCTTCTCTAAGGCCCTTCTTTCGTTTCTCAACTTCTCTTTCCCATGCTACAATTTCACCTTGACCTTTTTCTTTCTTTTTCTCACTTGTTCCACACTTTTTCTCAATACTGTTCTTTAGTTTAGTTAATGACTCTTTCTGCAGGCGTCCATCAAATCCATGATCTTTTATCCACTTATCTAAGTGTTTTGTTGAATTTGGATAAATTTTATTCATGTATATCCAATCTTTTGTTTTTAGATCGTCCCGGGACTTAGGTCTCTCATTTTTACTGTTAGATTTTCCCATTTTGTGTTTTCAGAACGTTTTAGACCAGTGATGGTTTTGCCCCTACAGGGTCCTAATCCACTGGTGTTGTTACAATCACAGGGTAGTGATCAACTATTCTGAGAAGTGCGTTCCCTTTCGCCACCCCGGAGGGCACGGGAAGGCCTTGCCTTTGCTTCTTCTCAAAACTTACTACTTACTTTCCTGTGAGATTTTCATAGAGGGGAGTCGAAGTGACTCCACACTCTCACTCAGTCACTTTTATTACACTCACACACAGTTATTTTATTTACACAAATACATAGAAACACTTTTAATAACCGTACGAGTATTCTTAGGTCAGAAGAGCTCGCCCTCCCGTGGAATTTAACTAATGTCCTGCATTAGGGGACTCCACCATCCCTGCGAGGTTTAACTGCCTTTTCACTGTGCACTTATTTCCCTGTTTAACCGTGACTTTCTGTCACTATTTCACTATTTCAACATTTCTATTTTACGCAGCCTACTGCTACCATTCACAACAACAATTTTATCAGAATCAAATTCTATACTCACACTCCGTCGGTCTCTTTCCCTCTCGGTGATCCCGTCAACCTTTCAGATCCCAGCCAACGGATTGAGCCAGTCCCGTCAAAGGGTCTGAGTTACCTTGGCCAAGGATTTCTCTGGTGTCGATCACGCTCGCTGGATCCGTCAGGTCTGTTGGGATCCCGGACGAGCCCCCAGTCATTGTCGGGTTTAGAATACTGTACCTTTGATAAGAGGAAGAGACAACCAGGCAATAAAACAAGTGAGAGATAGAATTCAATTTAAGCTCGCGAGGAGTGCAGTCAGGCTGTACACCAAAGCTACACTAAAGTCTGGCCTGCGCTCCCGCTCTTTTTATTTAGGACTTCCCTACATACATGGGCGGTACAGCTCCTGAGGGGAAGAGTGATAGCGCGTGAGCTGTTGCCGCAGAACTGCTGATTGCACAATACATTCAGGATGTTCAGAACCTTTTTAATCTTGGGCTCGGTTAAGATGTGTTTAAGACATCTAACGATTAATCACACTTCTTCTGACAAAAGGACTGATGTATCACAATCACACTGTGGTTGGAACATTCAATTCTCTATTCTTTATCTTACTGCTCAGCTTTGGCTGCGTCCTGCATGAGTCATCTTCACATGTCCTAAAAAGAGCTTAGCGTGCACACAGAGATACCACAACTTGCAGAAACACGTCATGTCACATATCTTAAGTAACCTTCACCCATCACATCAGTACAATACACTTTATCAGAGCAGAGAGAACTACATTCTACCAGAGCAGAGAACACAAAACATGCATGATAAAATAAAACAGTGTCTCTACAGAATAACTCCAACAATGGGCATCAGTGGCAATAACCAATGTTTCTGTTTTGTCTGCATTGAGCTGAAGAAAGTTATTCCTTAGCCATTGTTTTATTTCCACTCAACAATGAAGGAATCGAGCTTCTTAATCTCAGATGGCTTAAAGGAGCAGTAAAGCTGGATGTCATCTGCATATAAATGGTAAGAAACATCAGTGAATCTTTGAATGATCTTACCTAAAGGGATCAAATACAATAAAAACAAAATGGGGCCCAAAACAGAACCTTGAGGGACTCCACATAATAGGTCCGCAGACTCTGACCTTATCTGGTTAGCAGAAACGCTAAAGCTACGCCCGGACAGATATGAGAAAAACCACCGAAGAACTGACCCCGACAGTCCGACATGATCCCTCAATTTACTCAGCAGGACCTGGTGGTCAACAGTATCAAAGGCAGAGGACAAATCCAAGAGTACTAACACAGTGCATTTCCCAGCATCAGCAGACATCTGTTGTGTGGGCCGCCTGAAGAGGAGGTACTGCTGGCCCACCACCAGAGGGTGCCCTGCCTGAAGTGCGGGCTTCAGGCACGAGAGGGCGCTGCTGCCACGGACACAGCCGGGGGTGACAGCTGTCACTCATTATCTCTTGACAGCTGTCACCCATCTACTCTACATCATCTCACTCCATAAAGACCGGACATCATCTCCACCTCGTTGCCGAGATATCATCTACCTGTGAAGGTAATATCCTCAGCCATAAACTAACTGTGTCCTAGTCTGAATTCATTTTGCAGCTGCTTTCCTGTGGAGTGCCTTATCAGTGAGGTTGGCGTAATCCGCGACGGCTTCGCTTCACACCCCAACCAGATAAGTGTTTGACAGGAGCTGCACGAGTGTGTATTAGAGGTGGAGGTGACTTCCACCTTCTGACTGTTTTTGTTACTGGGTGTGCACACACCCACGTCTCACTGTTTGTGCTCCTCGCCAGCAGTACCAGATCCGACAGTCGGGGACGGTGATCACCTGGGAATTCGGGACTTGGCGGCTCCAGTATTCACCGGGTTCTGTGGCGGTGGAAATCGTGTGGTTCCGGCTCTTCTCAGGACAGACGTCTTCTATCCTCGAGCCTGCCCACACTTCACTTTTGTGGATTGACTGCTATCAGATTCTGAGATTGTCTGTATATTCGTTGTGCACATTCACAACATTAAATTACCTTTTGGCTCATCTATTGACTGTTAATTTGCACCCCCTGTTGTGGGTCTGTGTCACTACACTTTCCCCAACAACATCATAATGTCGTTGGACACTTTCAGAAGAGCCGTTTCCGTAGCGTGTTGTCTACGAAAACCGGACTGAAACCTGTCGTGAATGTTATTCTGATCCAGGAAGAGTGTCAGTTGGTCTGAAACCACCCTCTCGAGGATCTTAGACAGGAATGGGAGCTTAGAAATAGGTCTAAAACTACTTAGCTCCATTTGATTTAAACCTGATTTTTTCAGTAGCGGCAACACTATGGCATGCTTGAAAGCACTGGGAAACACACCGGTGGACAGAGAAAGATTTACCATTTTAGTAACACACGGACCTATTACCTCAAATACTTTAGAAAAGAGCCTGTAGGGAAGGATGTCCAGTGAGCAAGAGGAAGGTTTCATCTTGTTCACCAATGCCGAAATATCAGCAAGTGTCACAGCCCTAAATGAAGACCAAATGCTGGGGACAGGCTCAACAACAGTAGAAGTACCACACAGGGAGGGTGGGATTTTATCCTTGATCAACTTGATTTTGTCAATGAAAAAACTCATGTTTATGAGTTCAATGGTACGAATATTTAATTCGGTGAAAGCAGATCACATACCATTCAACGAGGCGAAGCTGCTTTGTGATCTGCTTTTTTTCTACAAAATTAAACAACTGAATGAACATCCTCTGAGGCTGGTGATTCCATAATTATTGCCAGGGGTTGTAGAGCAAAAACTGTGAAAACATTCCTTGCAAAAAGACACATAGGGTCAATGTCATGGCCTGCAAATAGTCCGGATCTTAACCCAATTGAAAATCTTTGGTGGAAGTTGAAGAAAATGGTCCATGACAAGGCTCCAACCTGCAAAGCTGATCTGGCAACAGCAATCAGAGAAAGTTGGAGCCAGATTGATGAAGAGTACTGTTTGTCACTCATTAAGTCCATGCCTCAGAGACTGCAAGCTGTTATAAAAGCCAGAGGTGATGCAACAAAATACTAGTGATGTGTTGGAGCGTTCTTTTGTTTTTCATGATTCCATAATTTATTCTTCAGAATTGAGTGATTCCATATTTTTTCCCTCTGCTTGGTCTAAAAAAGTAACCGTTACTGACTGCCACAATTTTTTTCCTGATTTCTTATAGTGTTTCTTAAAGCCAGAAAGTTGCCATTTGAAATGACTTTAGTTTTGTGTCATGTCTGTGATCTGCTTTTTTTCTACAAAATTAAACAACTGAATGAACATCCTCCGAGGCAGGTGATTCCATATTTTTTGCCAGGGGTTGTAGAAGCTCTGAAATGCGATCTGGGACTATTCCAGACGATAAACTGCAGTGAGTACAGCATCCATTTAGTGAGAAGAAAAAACGACTTTCCTTATTCAAATCCATTCCAGTAGTATTCTGCTCTTACTAGGATGCAGCAGTTTTGTAGTTTGGCAGATAGTTCTGGAGGAAATCACTGAAGAAATTAACACATTGAAAATATGATTTGACCAAAACAAGCTGTCATTAAACTTAAATAAAACAGGGATGAAGTGGAGGTGTCCCGTTTTTAAGTTATAAAATACATTTATCAACAGTTTCAGAAGAACATAACAGGTCTGTGTAACATAACAGACATATGCTCTTTAGGGTTTTAGCATGGAAAAATTAAGATAAAGTGAAATAAAACAATGAATCAATGAAGCAGTAGATTGAAGCACTGCTTTGATCTGTGAATCACTGCTTCGATTGGTTCAAGGTTCAAAGCAAAGCAAAGCTGCAGAAAAGTTGATTACAGACCGGCTGCATTGTCTGTAATCAATGTAGGGAAATGATCATTTTTCTAACAAACACCCCTAAAAACAATGATCACTCTGAAGGACCGATAAGGGAATTGTTAAGCAAAAAGCTTATTGATGTCGGTGGATCGAATCATTTAACGATACCCGAAAGGAACCGGTTCTCGATACCCATCTCTAGGGGTGCCCAAACTTTTGCATACAACTGCACATACAAGGGCTGTCAATAAAGTATAGGTCCTTTTTATTTTTTTCAAAAACTATATGGATTTCATTCATATGTTTTTACGTCAGACATGCTTGAACCCTCGTGAGCATGCGTGAGTTTTTCCACGCCTGTCGGTGACGTCATTCGCCTGTGAGCACTCCTTGTGGGAGGAGTCGTCCAGCCCCTCATCGGAATTCCTTTGTCTGAGAAGTTGCTGAGAGAGCATTTGTATTGTGTATTTATATAGCAGTAGAAAAGTGTAATAAATAAATGTTCAGGACCTGTCCAGAAAGCAACAGAGTTTAGAGACAAAACTCTGAAATGCTGCTGCTTGCACACAACGTAGAGGTCATCATCCTCACAGTTTGACTCAGGTGCACGTGGTTGAGACATGAGAACAGGTGGGGCCTTCTCTGAGTGAACAAAATCTGTTCTGTGCTTTTCCACGTTTGTTATCCACCCCATAATGTTGTCTTTCAGGTCACCACACGACGTGGGGCTGGTGGCTCAGTGGAATTAGGACTAGGATCCTGATATGTGGACCCAGCCTGTAACTGGGGGCCGGCCTTGGCAGTGGAAGTCAAAGGTTCTTGTCTGCTTCTTGCTGTGACCACTGGCTGGATGGGCCTCAGGGCCTATTATCAGACTTGGCGGCTTTGATGTAACCCATGTTGGAAGGGGGCGGTCCTGAGTTTATTGATTGAAATTGTTCTTTGCTGTGGTTTATACCTTCTATGAAAACAATTTGAATGCATGTTTATGTTTAAACACAAGAGTTTTAGAAATGAAGCTGCTGGCCCGAGCAGCCAGATCAAGAACACATTTCAAACTAAGGCATGAAAAAAAGGCCAGATGATGCAGTGTTGTACTTCCGGAGCTCAGTCCGTCCCAACGTCCTCCATATGGATGTACTTGGATGAGGATGACTTCAGACTCTGCAGAAGAATAATGTGACACATGATTATGATTATTATTATTACAAGCGAGCTTAATTTATTACAGGCGAGCTCCGTCTACCATAGAGCGAATGGCACAAAAAATCTCCCCAGTGGGTTAAAGCCATAAACCCACAGTAGATGAACATAGACATTATGCAGAAGAGTAGATGCCGCATTAGTTGCTGAGGCACAACCCATGCGCCCGCCATCTTGGAGCAGTCACCATAGTGATTTTATCACAAGGCACAGTAAAGGTTTGATTGTATAATCTTATTTTCTTTTTTAATCTTTCTAACATAAAGCCCCCCCCCCCCCACCCCAGAAGCTGAAAGCATTTATCCATGTTCATGCTCCACCGAAGCATTTACTCAAAAAAAAAAAAAAAGTCTGAAGGACCTAACTGACGGTGAGATGCTGAGAGCGTCACTCATCATGTGTGCGACATACATGTTAATTTATAATATGAGCTCTTATGGTAGATGAAGGCACAAACCGGAAATGGCTCAAAAAATCTGCCCAGTGGAGAAAAAGCCACAAACCGGACAACAGTGTTGTAAAAAGCCACAAACTGACGGTAGATGAACATAGACATTATAGAGGAGTAGATGCCGCATTGGTTGCTGAGGCACAAGAAGTGTGGCCGCCATCTTGGAGCGGTCACCATAGTGATTCTATCAAGGCACAGTGAAGGTTTGATTTTATAATCTTTTCTTTTTTAATCTTTCTGACATAATATGTGTGAAATACCAACTGTTCCAATACTTTTGGAGGCCACAGTATCCTAACCTTATGATGAGTGCAAAATGAGTGTGGTATTATTACAGTTTTGTTTAAGAATGTTTTTCACTGTTGCTGCACTTTGTGTCAAATCATAACCATATCGTATAACATACTGATATGACAATATTGCAATATGATAATTTGGCCATATTGTAGGCAAAAAAAGAAAAATGCTTAAAAAGGCAGGGAGTCTGAAGCCAAAAGGCAAAAACAAACAAAAAATTTAAAAAGGTGAGACACCCTCCCCCCAGCTGACAGGTTTTATCCATGTTCATCCTCCACAAAGCATTTACTCAAAAAAAAAAAAAGGTCTGAAGGACCTAAATGACATGGTGAGATGCTGAAGAGCTTCGCTCATCATGTCTGCTACATATACATATTAATAATAATAATATTTGAATTTGGTTGAATTTGTGTTTACAATTATTTTGTCTTGATTTAAAGGTCTCTTGTATCAACATGTATATCATACATTGTACTTATTTTTAATTTAGTATTATATTGTGAAAATATGTAATGAATCGAACAAATCAAACTTTACAATATTTGATGCTCTTAGTGTGAAGGCAGCGTTGATTTGGTGCTTTTATTGTGAAAGCCGGGCGGCGGTGACCATTTAATCCTTTCCCACAATGCTTTGTGTGCTTGCTGCTTCCTGATTATTTTCGCCGTCTGGCCTGTCAAAGTCTCCTGTTTTTGGATCCAAACCTCCGGATCCGCTCTCCTGGGTCTCCGTGAGTACCACCCAGCGGATCTTTGCCATCTGAAAACCGGTTTCAGGCGTTTGCTCGACGGCTCGCTTCGAACCGTCTTATACTTCCGGCCGAACCCCGAAACACCGATCAGAAAACCGGTCGGCTCTGATCGATCGGTTCCGCGACGGACGCTGTCTGTGAACGGGGTTTTATGGGTTCTGGTCTGAGGTTCCGAGTGAATTATAGCCACAGAGAAGGTGACGTGTATCCGGTGACAGCGGCCCAACGCGGGCTCGTTTACGACCAAGTATCGCGAGAACGGGCGCGAACGGACCGACCAGAACCACCGTTTCATTGATCACCGTGACGTCACCGGATGTGTCAAGTGTGTGAAGTATTTGAACTTTAAAGGAAATGATGATTTCTATGACAATATACATATGTTATTATTTTCTGCTTCTGCCTTTTTCACTTTGATCTGACCTGCATGTTGATTTGGCACAAGTTTGGTTTAGAACCGGCAACTTTTTGTTTTTGGAAGCAGCACGTCCATCACAAATAATTATTTTGAGTTTGCTGTTTTTTATTTAATTTTATTTTTAAGTGTGCCTGCAAACCACTAACTGTAAAGTGCTTTATATGTCACGCTCTCGGGATGCTGCCACAACATTTTCTCATTTTCCTGGTTGGGAATTGAACTATTGACGGAAGATGGTCATCTGGGAACTTTACAGGCTTTTGGGTCACTTGTGGTTACAGCAACCAGCACTAGGTGGACGTTGTATTCCAGTGGAGTATGTGCGTTGTTGGCAGCATGCAAAAGTGGCACGGTGGCTTAGTCAATCAATCAATCAGTTTTTTTATATAGCGCCAAATCACAACAAACAGTTGCCCCAAGGCGCTTTATATTGTAAGGCAAGGCCATACAATAATTACGTAAAACCCCAACGGTCAAAACGACCCCCTGTGAGCAAGCACTTGAGGACAGTGGGAAGGAAAAACTCCCTTTTAACAGGAAGAAACCTCCAGCAGAACCAGGCTCAGGGAGGGGCAGTCTTCTGCTGGGACTGGTTGGGGCTGAGGGAGAGAACCAGGAAAAAGACATGCTGTGGAGGGGAGCAGAGATCGATCACTAATGATTAAATGCAGAGTGGTGCATACAGAGCAAAAAGAGAAAGAAACAGTGCATCATGGGAACCCCCCAGCAGTCTACGTCTATAGCAGAATAACTAAGGGATGGTTCAGGGTCACCTGATCCAGCCCTAACTATAAGCTTTAGCAAAAAGGAAAGTTTTAAGCCTAATCTTAAAAGTAGAGAGGGTGTCTGTCTCCCTGATCTGAATTGGGAGCTGGTTCCACAGGAGAGGAGCCTGAAAGCTGAAGGCTCTGCCTCCCATTCTACTCTTATAAACCCTAGGAACTACAAGTAAGCCTGCAGTCTGAGAGCGAAGCGCTCTATTAGGGTGATATGGTACTACGAGGTCCCTAAGATAAGATGGGACCTGATTATTCAAAATCTTATAAGTAAGAAGAATTTTAAATTCTATTCTAGAATTAACAGGAAGCCAATGAAGAGAGGCCAATATGGGTGAGATATGCTCTCTCCTTCTAGTCCCCGTCAGTACTCTAGCTGCAGGATTTTGAATTAACTGAAGGCTTTTTAGGGAACTTTTAGGACAACCTGATAATAATGAATTACAATAGTCCAGCCTAGAGGAAATAAATGCATGAATTAGTTTTTCAGCATCACTCTGAGACAAGACCTTTCTGATTTTAGAGATATTGCGTAAATGCAAAAAAGCAGTCCTACATATTTGTTTAATATGCGCTTTGAATGACATATCCTGATCAAAAATGACTCCAAGATTTCTCACAGTATTACTAGAGGTCAGGGTAATGCCATCCAGAGTAAGGATCTGGTTAGACACCATGTTTCTAAGATTTGTGGGGCCAAGTACAATAACTTCAGTTTTATCTGAGTTTAAAAGCAGGAAATTAGAGGTCATCCATGTCTTTATGTCTGTAAGACAATCCTGCAGTTTAGCTAATTGGTGTGTGTCCTCTGGCTTCATGGATAGATAAAGCTGGGTATCATCTGCGTAACAATGAAAATTTAAGCAATACCGTCTAATAATACTACCTATGGGAAGCATGTATAAAGTGAATAAAATTGGTCCTAGCACAGAACCTTGTGGAGCTCCATAATTAACTTTAGTCTGTGAAGAAGATTCCCCATTTACATGAACAAATTGTAATCTATTAGACAAATATGATTCAAACCACCGCAGCGCAGTGCCTTTAATACCTATGGCATGCTCTAATCTCTGTAATAAAATTAGTGGTGAGCACTGTTGCCTCACAGCAAGAAGGTCGTGGGATCGCTTCCCTCCCTTTCTGTGTGGAGTTTGCCTGTTCTCCCCGTGTCTGCATGTGTTCCCTCCTGCAGTCAGAAACATGCTCCTTTCTCTGCCCCTGACCGAGGCAGCCTCTCTACATCAGGAGTTGGTCACCGGACGGTGGCTGCATACGGCCTGGCATCCTCAGAGGATCAATTTCATTGTATATATGTACAATGACAGTAAAGGCTCCAGTCTTAAAAATGACAGTGATGGACACCTAACGAGGCCCACCATTATTTGAGATGCAGCTGTAAACAAGGCCCACATTCAGGCCACAGTCCTATGTTCTGCACATTTAATTTCATTCATTCATTTGTGATACCTGCTCACTCCAGTCAAGGGTCACAGGGGGCTGGGGCCTATCCCAGTGTGTCGCAGGGCGTGAGGCGGGGTCCTGGACAGGACGCCGGTCTGTCACAGGACCACACACAGACGGACAAACATCCATCTGTACTCGCACACGCCTACGGTCAGCTTAGAGTCTCCAGTTCACCTGCGTGTCTTTGGATGTGGGAGGATGCCGGAGCACCCAGAGGGAACATGTGGAGAACATGCAAACTCCACACAGAAAGGACACTGATTAGAATCGAACCCATTACCTTGCTGTGACACAACAGCGCTAACCACTAAGCCACTGTGCTGCTCCACATTTCATCTGCATATTTAAGTAAAATTATACTACACATTTTTAATGAATAAAACTCGTCTTATGCAAAATGATTGTCGCGTCACCGTCATGCTTCATGCCCACGTTCGGCTCAGCAGTGTCAGGTTTTCTTTGATGGCTCTAACACTTCAGGTGCTGGAAAAATAATGACAGACCTGCTGTTTATTGTGTTTTTTTCTCTGTTTTTGTGCTTCACTTGGCAGGGGTGTGGTCATACCAGTAGTTGACTATTTCCAGTGCAGAAGGTTCCCGGTTCAAGACCACTCCTGTTCATTTTCCACACAATGTGGGGTCACGTCAGGACGGGCATCCGGTGTAAAATCAGTGCCAAGTCAACGTGCAGGTCCACCTGTGACTTGCTGTGGTGATTCTGAGTGAAACAAGGGAGAACGTTAAGGAACTTAGTAATTTAATTTTGGTCGGTCCTTTCCATCGTATGGTCTCAGGTCCTCCCTGGTAGGTGATAAGAGTTTTACTTTGCTGAACACTTAAGGCTTTCTGTCCACCTGCTTCTGGCTCAGTGCACAGATGCTACTGGACTCTCTGTTTGCTCCCATGGGAGTTAATGTTACTGCACAACATGCTGCTGTCATCATCCTTATAAAAAGCCAAAACAAAAATCACAGCATCTCGGGATGAATCTGGGTTCACATCCCAGGAATCAGCATCCTAACTTTGGGAGTACTCCTTGGACATGAGCACATTTGGAACCTTTGTTGATTTTCTAAAGTGTTGGTTTGGGTAGACCGGGCTGCTCTCTGGGAGATCCTGAAAGTGTTGTGCTTCCTAAACTCTTCAGTGCTTGTTGGGTCAGGTTGAGGAACCCAGTGACTTGGGTTCCTCTGTCATTGAGGAAAGGTTCAGTGGCCTTGACTTTTTCAGATGAAGCTTTGAACTTGAAGGAATTAGCATCACTCAACCCTTTGATCTCATGACTTCACCATCCCAGACATCTCTGGGTCTCAAAGGGTGAGGACCCACAGATATGAAGGTCATTGCTGAGGTCAGTTAATGTCTACAAGTTCAACACTTTCACCACATAAAGATACACTTCTGATGGCCGAGTCCAGGAAGTCATTCTCTCTGAGCTTGGTGTAGAACCTGCAGTGGGCCTGCTCCAGGTCGAAGACCAGGCAGCTGGGAGTCTGACCAAGCTCTGGGAAACATTGAACATGTTCAAACTTGGAATGAATTTGAGTGAGTTGTGCTGAGCTGTGAAGCACGGAAGTCATGCATCACATTGCTGTTAGTCACATGACCTTTGACACTGGGTGACCTTGAAAAATCAAGGTCCTCGTGGTTTAACTCGGCTGTGGAAGGGCTTCGTGTTAGTCGAGCAAAAAGTGGCTTAGTTTTTGATAGACTTGATCACTCCACACAGGTGGTCCTCCTCGTTTCTATTTCAGGGTTTGGGGGGGTGATGTTTCTTGAGATGTGTTTAAAGCGTTACTGATCATCTGATTGATTTAATCGCAATTGGTCCTGATCTTAATTCAGTCCTGAAACGCTTACGTCACTTTTCTGCTCCTTGTCAGGCCTGCAGCTGTTCTCCTGTAATAACACTTCGTCAGAAGCTTCGCTGCTCCACTCAGGGATGGAGGACTCGGAGACAGAGCTGGTGGTGTCGGAGTCAGATGCCCTTGGTGCTGATTTCATCACAGTGGAGCTCGACACACAGCCAATTGAATATGTGGTGAAGTGGGCAGAGGTCGGCTCCAAGTTCACCATTTCCTGCGTGAAGAAGGACTCTGATGACTCGGACCTGGCAGCCGACCAGCTGAAGATCGAGACAGAAGAGGCTTTCTTTGCCCCGTATGAGGAGGTGTATCCCTGTGAGGTGACGGAGCAGAGTGTGGAGATAAAGACGGACTCTGATGAGGATGAGGAGAATGATGATCATTTGGCACTGGAGGTGGCAGGAGGCAGCCAGCTGGACCTGGACGGTGAGGCGGACTCGGACCAGTCAGACTTTGAGCCGGTTGAACGGCAGTATCGCTGCAGCTACTGTGGGAAGTGCTACAGCCACGCATCCAGCCTGTATCGGCACCAACAGACGCACACAAGCAAAAGTGCTGCTGGACCGCCGCTGCCCGCCGCCAAACGGGCCCTAGAGCCAGCGGAGCAGGAGGCACGTTACACCTGCCCCCACTGCGGCATGAGCTTCAAAGGCAGCAGGTGAGTGTGGCCTGAACTCTGACCCCGCTGTCTGTAAGCGCTGGCTGTCGAAACTCCAGTTTCACTAGTACAGACTGGAGTTCCCAGCCACGTGACGGGTTTGTTTGTTTTTCACTGTAAGTGGAATAAATCTGTCATATTTACAGCTGGCCAGTAAGAATTAATAGGCGGTGTTTCCGCTAGAATTCAGTTTTTTTCCAGGGCCGATGAGACTCCCAAAAAAGACTTGGAATCGCTGACAAAGATGGTGTCAGAAATGCTAAAGGATCTAATCGTACCATTGTCCCACACAGATTGACCCTGGGCTGAAACATGTTTTTTGTTTTCTATGAAATTGATCAGTTTTACTGTTGAGTGGGTTTATCACTTAGAAAAATCACTGTTTCAGCATCACTAACCTCATCGGCCAACTGCACGGTGCAAACAGTATATTTGGGGATGAAGCAAAATTTATTGCGCATGTTTGTCAGTCATCTGCACCCACAGTTTTTCATGAAAGTTTAACTCCAGGCCTGCGGTTCAAGCAGAGTCCAAGCAAACAGTGGCCGGCCCAAAGGTGGCCCACAGGCTCCACGTTAGCAGCGCTGACTCAGGTACTGTACAGCAACCAATCTGACAAGACCATCGTATTTAAAAAGAAAAAAAATCAGAATTTTTATACCTTTTCATGACACTTGACCTTCAACAACACAGCTGTCTGATGTAAACAGGAATTGTTGAGGAGTTTCAAGGAATCAACTTAAATCTATCAAGTAGGTTTCAGGTTCTGGGGCCTTCTGTTGAAAGCTGTGAAGTGATGTTTAACATCACGACACCATCAGCTGACCACTGGCAGCATCCGCTCCCTGCATCAATTAAACATAATATTGACACCTTGTCACATAACCTCCGAATAAAAAAAGCCTGTGTGTGTGTGTGGGGGGGCAATAACCAAAGACAAATGTGGAAAGAGTGAGTTGCTATCTGAGCAACGCAACAGAAATGCAGCAGAAAGACTGCAGATGTAAATATGTGTACATGTGAGAGCCGTGGTGGTCGAAGAGCTAACCCACCACCCACTGAGGTGTCGGACCATGCTCCGCTGCTGTTGTCACCAAAATGGTTACTGACTTTCAAATTGATGAACATTTGGTGTTACCGTTTGTCATTTTATCCACTTTATTTTTTGTTGCCATTATTACTTCTGCCAAGGATGTAATAAAATCATCAGCGTTTATTTATTCATTTGTCTGTCTGTTAACAGGATTTTGTCAGACCTGCTGCACAGATTTTGACAAAATCTCACCACAGATAGATATTAGACAATGGAAGACTCCACTGAATTTTGGAGGCGATCTGGATCCGGGTTGGCATATATGTCAGAAACGTCTGTTTGCTCTTGTTAAAAATATATTTCTGGCCTCATGATGAACACTGAGAAATATCACCGCACTATCTCACATTTAGCCAGTTTAGTTCATCACTGATTAAGCAATAGTTTAGAGCTGTTTAAAACCAGTTTTCTTGTTGTGACAAAGTATTTTCCCCTTCCTAATGTCTTCTTTGTTTTAGCACTTCATACATCAAACATGAACCAAAGCCAAGTAAAACTGTTGCCAGAACCAACGGTTTCTGTGTCTAAAACCTGTTTTTGCCTTCGTCATTAAATCTATGGAGGCTTTGCAAACACGTGTCCTGGTCACTTCAGGCCACTCCCATCACCACACTGCCAGTCAAGCGCAGGGCTTCCAGGAGTATTTACAAAAGAAACTCCTTACATACTGCAAAGGTTTGGACAAACTTTGAGATGAACTCACCCTAACCCTTTTTTTTTTTTTCTCTTCAGTATTTCTAACCCTACCTTTTGTGATATTCTTCATCATTAACTTCATTGACTATGCCGTGTGCTGCTGTGTGTTTGTGGAGAAAAATCCAGTTCACTTTTTTTTTTTTTTTGTGGTCCCTTAATGAAAGGAGTAATGTTTTAGTGGCACTTTTTTTTTTTTTTTTTCCAAAACTTACTATTTCTAACCCTAGCCATGGTGTAATAGCAGAGAAAATGGCAAAAAACAGAGGAAAGAGGAGTTGAGATGGCTTGTTTTCACAGCCAAGCGTATTGTGATGGGTTAAACTTGACCTGCAGCTGTGGGTGGTACTGCCCTGCACGTGACCTGTGAGGTCACGTGCAAAGCCTCTATAAATGTACCAAACTGCATTTCTAACGGTGTTCAGCTTCACTAAACACACTCAGGGATGATTACTACAAGCCCTTTCAGTGGCGTGAAGTTCAGTGAAGGGTCTCAGCCTCAATTACATTATGTTAAATTTAAAAGGAATTCTTCAAGAGATGAGGGGGAACGTACCCGTACCCCAACATCAAAAACACCGGTTTGTTGGCCTGATGCTCAAAACCAGACCAAGTCCTCAGCCCTTTGAGTTGTTCACCTTCTTTGTCTTTTCTCACATGGGATAAACAGTGCTGTAATCCGCTCTCACAAATATCGACATCATGCCTCTTGCGTCAGGGGTCTCTGATCACTCCCTTATTAAGTTTACAGTCTTGTTGCCATGTTTAGTGGAACAAGAATCTTATTTATCGCCGACTACGACTGAACTTGAAGCTAGACTGCCTGATATCTTAGTTAAAACTCAGTGCTCAAAACTACACTCAACATGATTGCTCCACCTTTATTAAAAACCATGCCCCCAAAACACAATCACCTTTGTTCAGTGATTACTTGCATGACCTCAAGCATAAGGCTAGAGGTCTAGAACGGAAATGGTGCAGTTCAAAACTACTATTATTTCACCTCGCGTGGTGTGATGCTATCTTAGACTATAAGCATGCACTACTGGCTACTCGGTATCTAGATACAAATGTGTGCAATGCGAGTGCATCGATTCATTCAGTGTGCATCGGTTCAATTGACGAGTTGAATCGTGTTGCATTGCTCACTGCCTGCTTGCATCAATTTGTAAAAAATTTTTCCGAGGCACAATGAATGCACCACGGATGGTTCTGGACACCAGAGCGGCTGTTGTTTTTGAGGGTGTTTATTGAGAAAATGACTATTTCTCTACATTGATTGCAGACTGCAGTGGGTCTGCTTGAAGCAACAAAACAACACTTCGACCCGCTGTTCGCTGGTTCTCTGCTTTGTTGGTTTCCAGAAGCGGCAAGTCCCCTGGCCGGTGCATAAACTGATGTTGTCCATCAGGTAAAGGAAAGAATAATATGAGCGAAGTGTTGCGCAGCTCAGTCATGGTACAGGGCATCCTAAACAGGAAGTGCCAATTTATCAGTCAAAGTGAAACAGGAAAAGTTCAAATGTCAAACACTTCCTGGCATGGGTGGAGCTAGAGCGGAGGCCAGGGTTTCACTGGACTCTCCTGAAATCTGATTGGACACAGATGATTGACATGTCACGGCACCACACGTCTGGTTGAAAGAGCTGCATTTTCAAATCGGTGAGTCACATTGACTGCTAGGTTCCTCCTGTCCAGTATTTGGTGCTGTATACCACAAAAAGTTCTAATCCACCTTAGTAGAAGAAGAAAAATGTGTGTTCCAGATTTGAACTGAACACGTCGTTTGAACTATGGACTTCTAATCACACCAAACTTATACTGGTGAGTAAACGACTATATTTTATGTCAGAAATGAGGTCTAGGTTGTTAAAAGCAGCATTTCTCCTTTAATTCGGGGGGGGGGGGGGGCTCTTATGTACACACGTTTAAGCTAACAGACAGCAACTGGTTCATGCTCTGTTGGCTTATTAGTGCAGCAGATAACTGAAACAATCCTTCAAGCATCAAATTCAGCTGGAGCAAAATTAATGGAGCAACTTTAACTTTTGACCCCTGTACAAACTGAAACTGACCTTTGTCACCATTCTTGCTACTTTTGCCTCATAACTCATAACATTCAGTCACAGATTTTCCAAACTATACCTTTTTGGAATCTTTATGATCAGGCAAATAATGTGGTATAGTTTTCTATATGATTGGAGCATCTTTTAATTTAGCCCAGGGGTGGGCAACTTGCTCCAGAAAGTGCCAAGAGGGTGCAGGTTTTCTTAGCAGCCACTGACTCCACCAGGTGATTTCACTGATTAACTGATTCCATCTGCTCAAAGTGATATTAATCAGTGAAATCACCTGGTGGAATCAGTGGCTGCAAAGAAAACCTGCACCCTCTTGGCACTTTCTGCCACCCATGCCAATTTCTTAAGCAGTTACTCAAAATAGTCTGAAGACCCTAAATGACATGGTGAGGAGATGCTGATGAGCTTCGCTCGTTCATGTCCACGACATATGCATATTATCCTCTGTTGTGCACAGATTTCGGTCAGAATTAATACCTTCTGAGCGAATCGACATTTTAAATCAAATGACACCTCTTTCCTGGCTTAAACATACAGTTGTCCTCCCCTTAAATGAGGCCTGCCCACCGGCATACACATTTAGTCACGTCCCTCGTGATGCGAAGCAAGGTGAGGGTGTTGCTTATTTAGAAATCTGGTTTTAGTTTACTAGCTGTTGGGGGTCAGAAATGAAAATCATTTGAACATCTGATTCTCTGCCCACGGTGCTATGCATAGCCAAGGTCAGATGAATAAAAGTCAGCCATATTACTTTGTCACTGTATACAGGCCTTTTGGCCCATACTCATTGGTTCATTCATCTCTAACTTGTCAACCAGTGCAGAGAGCATTCTGATTATTGGTGACTTTATCATTCATATAAATAAGCCTTCTGATCCCATCTGCACATCATTTATGGAAATTGTGGATATATTAGTATTGTAGCTTACAATAGAGCTATATGTCTGAGCTGAAGAAGAAGACAGCTGCTCATAAACTTGGGTCAACTTGGTCTAGTATGAATGCTATTGTGGACCCCCAAAATGCAAAACTTAGCACAAACATCACTTTAAATAGTTTCAGCTCAGATATTGCACTGGCTAATGCTCTTAATTGTTTTTTTAATCATCGTTTTAACACATTTTAGCAAGGAAACCCAGGAACTTGGTGTCAAGCTCCGTGACCCCCAGCATTTTTCCTTTAACCAATGGGATATTGAAAAAGCTATGCTGATGATACTCAGTTATACATGCCAATAACTGCTGGTAATCTCGTTCACATAAAATTCTTAGATTGCCTTGCAGCAGTGAGCAGTTGGATGTCTAGAAACCTCCTACTTTTAAACTCTGATAAGACTGAAATGATGGTTCTTGGTCCAGTGAGACATCGGCATCAGTTTGACCAGTTAACGCTCAGCCTCCACTCGTGTGTCATACATCACACTGACAAAGTGAGGAACCTTGGGGTAATTTTGATCCTACGTTGTCCTTTGACCTCCACATGAGAAATATTACAAGGACTGCTTTTTTCCACCTGTGAAATATAGCGAAGATTCGTCCCATCCTGTCTATGGCTGATGCTGAGATCCTGATTCATGCATTTATCTCTTCTAGATTGGACTACTGCAATGTTCTATTTTCTGGTTTACTGCAGTCCAGCATTAGGGCTCTCCAATTGGTTCAAAATGCTGCAGCCAGACTTTTGACACGAAGCAGAAAGTTCGACCACATTACACCCATTTTGGCATCTCTTGAACGAATGAGTTTATTCGGCACACAATTCAACAACAAAAACAAAAACTCATAACAAACCAACTTTACAAAGGCCCTGCATAGCCGAAAGGGTGAGGGCAGAAGCAAAGCTTATAAATACCCACTCCTTATACTAAAAAATAAGAAATACATGTATATACACACACACACACAGTGGTGGGCACAGTTCCGATAACAGATGATTATCAAAGATAATGTTTTCATTATCGGATTATCTTTTTAGATAACTTTAAAAACCATTATCGGACCAATTATCTTGTCCGATAACCTTTAGACCGATAAACAAAGCTTAACAGCGACAAATTTCTAAAATTTAAGTCACCTAAGTCATCCAGAGGCATACATTTTTAACTTGCGTTCAAAATTTAACCAAACTAATTTTGGACAAGTTATTTAAAATTACTGTCATGTCTGAAGTTTTATAAAGTGAAAATATCAGATATATGTTTTAGTTTTAAAGTACAACCCCTGGCAATAATTATGGAATCGCCGGCCTCGGAGGATGCTCATTCAGTTGTTTAATTTTGTAGAAAAAAAGCAGATCACAGACATGACACAAACTAAAGTCATTTCAAATGGCAACTTTCTGGCTTTAAGAAACACTATAAAGAAATCAGGAAAAAAAGATTGTGGCAGTCAGTAACGGTTACTTTTTTTTAGACCAAGCAGAGGAAAAAAAAATGGAATCACTCAATTCTGAGGAATAAATTATGGAATTACCCTGTAAATTTTCATCCCCAAAACTAACACCTGCATCAAATCAGATCTGCTCGTTAGTCTGCATCTAAAAAGGAGTGATCACACCTTGGAGAGCTGTTGCACCAAGTGGACTGACATGAATCATGGCTCCAACACGAGAGATGTCAATTGAAACAAAGGAGAGGATTATCAAACTCTTAAAAGAGAGTAAATCATCATGCAATGTTGCAAAAGATGTTGGTTGTTCACAGTCAGCTGTGTCTAAACTCTGGACCAAATACAAACAACATGGGAAGGTTGTTAAAGGCAAACATACTGGTAGACCAAGGAAGACATCAAAGCGTCAAAACAGAAAACTTAAAGCAATATGTCTCAAAAATCGAAAATGCACAACAAAACAAATGAGGAACGAATGGGAGGAAACTGGAGTCAACGTCTGTGACCGAACTGTAAGAAACCGCCTAAAGGAAATGGGATTTACATACAGAAAAGCTAAACGAAAGCCATCATTAACACCTAAACAAGGTTACAATGGGCTAAGGAAAAGCAATCGTGGACTGTGGATGACTGGATGAAAGTCATATTCAGTGATGAATCTCGAATCTGCATTGGGCAAGGTGATGATGCTGGAACTTTTGTTTGGTGCCGTTCCAATGAGATTTATAAAGATGACTGCCTGAAGAGAACATGTAAATTTCCACAGTCATTGATGATATGGGGCTGCATGTCAGGTAAAGGCACTGGGGAGATGGCTGTCATTACATCATCAATAAATGCACAAGTTTACGTTGATATTTTGGACACTTTTCTTATCCCATCAATTGAAAGGATGTTTGGGGATGATGAAATCATTTTTCAAGATGATAATGCATCTTGCCATAGAGCAAAAACTGTGAAAACATTCCTTGCAAAAGACACATAGGGTCAATGTCATGGCCTGCAAATAGTCCGGATCTTAATCCAATTGAAAATCTTTGGTGGAAGTTGAAGAAAATGGTCCATGACAAGGCTCCAACCTGCAAAGCTGATCTGGCAACAGCAATCAGAGAACGTTGGAGCCACATTGATGAAGAGTACTGTTTCACTCATTATGTCCATGCCTCAGAGACTGCAAGCTGTTATAAAAGCCAGAGGTGGTGCAACAAAATACTAGTGATGTGTTGTTTTTCATGATTCCATAAATTTTTCCTCAGAATTGAGTGATTCCATATTTTTTTCCCTCTGCTTGGTCTAAAAAAGTAACCGTTACTGACTGCCACAATTTTTTTTTTCCTGATTTCTTATAGTGTTTCTTAAAGAGGGAAAGTTGCCATTTGAAATGACTTTAGTTTTGTGTCATGTCTGTGATCTGCTTTTTTCTACAAAATTAAACAACTGAATGAACATCCTCCGAGGCGGGTAATTCCATAATTTTTGCCAGGGGTTGTAATGTGCTAATTTTTAAGGTTTAGTGAGCACATGCTGTGCCCAGCAGTGCATTATGGGTAGGATGATGTAATCTCACGTTCACGACAGGACAAATGCATTTTCAGACACTCTGTTCAGGCTCCACAGACAACAGCATTAAACTCTAGTGCCTAAAACTCTTGTGAATATGTTCTCTGGGTTTATAGATGTTGTTGTTGTATTTGCATTAAATTCCACGCATTTTAAATGTAGCAGACAGGGATTATCTGGAATTTTGTTTTCAAGGCCTCTACTCCCATCTACTGGCCAGTAGTGTTCATGGCAGTATTCGCCCTAAGTACTAAGCGTCTGGGAACCAGTAGATGGCAGTGTTGTATTTGTTTTGACCCCGGTTATATCAGATGATTGTCAAATAAACTTTTTGGCTTTACAAGACAGATCTGCAGTGTTTGCACAGGCACAGTGCGAGCGGTTGGATGCTTGTAGCTTTTCAGCAGGAGGATAACCTCACGATGGCCGACCAGAATAATATCAAACAGGTTTGATTTTCATTCGACCATACGATCGCGATCAGGAGGTGGTCGTGAGATGTTAAAGCTTGTTACTCCATGACTACACGATGCAGGACACGCGATTAACCTGAAAATCGGTCCAAAAATTCCTGCATGAAAAATCATCTCGCACAGTGTAAAGCACGTTTTACAACCTCATAAAACGTGCGCACATTCTCTCCTCATGCAAAACATTTTGCGATGACACTTCAACGGCTCCGTAAAAATGCCTGTTTTTACATATAAAAAAAATGAACACCAACACACGACATACGTCGCATTAACGTGTTGGTTTACATAATAAATGACTGAACCAATCAGTGTTTAGCAGAGGCACTTTTACCCAGAATCCATTGCGATCTGTCTGTTACAAAACCTCAGAATTAGTGCATTATTCAACATTAAAAGATATATGTTATATTTTAACTTTGTACAAATGACAGAATTGACATTAATGGACTTATTATATCGGTATTAATAAATATGTATGTAATGTAATTATGTTATTTATAAATCAAAACCATAAGTCAGCATGACTTTATTTTCTAAGACCTCCGCCTGACCGGAGTGTTGTAATTGATAGAGAGCTGTCTTCAGGGCTGCTCTCAGGGTGTCTCTGTGTTGGAAGCTCTGGAGTAAACAAGAGCTTCCAGCAGGGGCAGAATGTTCAAAGACAAAAGTGTGGCCTCATTGTTTGGGTCTGTTGTTACTTTTAATATTAGAAGTTATTGTGGCATTAAAACTTAAATTCGTTTTACTAATAGTTGCAAATGTACCAGAGAAAATATTGGAATTTATCGGTTATCTGTAACTTCTGATACATTTTTGGGTGGTTTATTGTTTTATCTTTATCGAAGATAACTTTTCAGTTATCTGTTTCTGTGTAGGCTCTCAGTTGTCCAGATGGCTTCCATAGTAGAGAAGCTTGAATCTTCGACTGGACTGGGTTGCTTGACGTGAGGACGTTTCGCTTCAAATCACAGAAGCTTCCTCAGCTAAAATTCTCTCTCGCTCCTCTTTCCATGACAAAACTGGATGCTGTGTTTTATCCGGGACGTCCTCTGACTAGCACAGGAATTGCGGAAGACGTGGACATCAGCACTTTTTCGGCACATTGAGACAGACGTGCGGAGGAATTCTGCGCGTCGCGGTGGAGCCGCATGGCGCAACGCAACGCCGTGATGAAGCCTCACAGGACATGTTCTGGCATGTCCAGGCTCATCCACAATTTCTCGGATAGTCACACGACTGAAATCCCACCGACAGCTGTCTGAAAGCCATCTGAAAGCCGTCCTGTGAGACCAACACAGAGGTGGTTTTGTGCCACGCCATGAGCGGCACGGTGGCGCATCCCTCTGCTTTTCTTTACATGAAAAAAAACTCCTGTAACAGTGGAATGTGCCAAAAAAGTACTGATGTCCACGTCTCCTGCCATTTTTGTGTAAGTCAGACGACGTCCCGGATCAACAAAGCCTTCACGTTGGAAATGATCCGGTTGTTTCAGCGGGGTGTCAGCCTGTCGATCGGCGCTCGGAGCGCGGCGCGCTCTCACCAGCTGTGGGCGGTCTTTAAACCGGCTGGAGCACTCCTTAATCTGTGTAATCCCCATAAAATCGTCCCTGAAAGCCATATTAATTTTCCGAACGGTGTCCACCTGGAGGTCTCTCACAGTTTCTGGAAATAATTGATGCAGCAAAGCTCCAAATCGTTCAGACATTTATTTGCAATAAAAATCCGAAGAGAGGGGTGGACCACTGCTCACACAAAGCCTGCTCACAGGCGAATGACGCAACCGACAGGCGTGAAAAAACTCACGCATGTGCACGAAGGTTCAAGCTTGGCTGATGCAATCACACATGATTCAAATCCATATGGTTTTTGCAAAAAATAAAAAGGTCTGATATATATATATATATATCCTGGGAATGGTGTCGGACTCTGTGGAGACTTTTAAAGCCAGGTCGAAGACACATCTCTTCTCCCTGTTTTATCATTAGTATTTTATTGTCTTTTTTTTTTTTTGTACGTTTTATTTATTTTACTACTTTTAATTTTTTATAGTTACATTTTTTATTGTATTTTAATCTTATTTCATTTTATTCTGTTTTAAATGCTTGTGAAGCGCCTTGAGGCGATTACTCGCGATTTGGCGCAATATAAATTAATAAATTATATATATACATACATACACGTATATGTGTGTGTGTGTGTGTGTATACACACAATACCAAAAAGAAAAAATGTGCAAAGTTTGTCAATGAACTCAAATTTACAAAATATAACCAGACAACCCTGGCACACAACACACAAACCCAAAAGTGATAACAAATCAATAGACCTAAGTCTTCAACTACATCATGCAGTTTTCTGTGTAGGCTCTCAGTTGTCCAGGTGGTTTCCATAGTAGAGATGCTTGAATCTTCGACTGGACTGGGTTGCTTGATGCGAGGACGTTTCGCTTCAAATCGCAGAAGCTTCTTCAGCTAAAATTCTGCAATTTGAAGCGAAACGTTCTCGCGTCAAGCAACTCAGTCCAGTCAAAGATTCAAGCTTCTCTAGCATGCAGTTTTGTTATTCTTGTAATGTTTCTTAAAGCCTACTAACGTACCAAGTACTTTAATGTTGTCGGGATGTGTCCATTGCACTTCACTGGCTTCCTGTCCCAGTGAGATCAGATTTTAAGGTTCTGCTACTAGTCTATAAAATTGTTCAGACTTGCACCTCTCTAGCTGACCTAATTAAACCTTACGTACCGGCCCGGGTTCTGCATTCTCAGGGTGCAGGACTACTTTGTGTCCCTAGGGTGAATAAGAAGTCTGCGGGTCACAGAGCTTTCTCTTATCGTGCCCCTGTTCTGTGGAATGATCTCCCTGCATCAGTAAAACAGTCAGATTCTGTGGAGACTTTCAAGTCCAGACTTAAGACGCACTTATTTTCCCTTTCATATGGCATCATACTGGCATAGTATGTTTCTACGCTTTCACTCTTTTAATTCATTTTATTAGTAAACGGAGTGTACTGCAGCCTCAACTTTACCTAAATTCTGGGTCTTTTAGTGAAGTTTAGGGCTAGTGGCCGGCGATCACCTTAGTATTTCTTCTGTTTTTCTTGTTGTTAAATGCTGACAAATTATACTGTATTTTTTTGTCTTTCTGATGCTTGATTCTGTTTTTTCTCTCTGTTTAAGGTGCAGCTCCATCCAGAGATGGGTGTGGTGTCTGTTCCAGAAACCATCCTGTACACTGGCAACATTTCCAGTATATTCATTTTGTGAATTGTTCTGTAATTTATCCCTGTAGCATAGCCCAAGCAGAGGGTCACCCCTTTGAGTCTGGTCTGCTTGAGGTTTCTTCCTCAGAGGGAGTTTTTTCTTACCACTGTTGCTCTGGGGGTTAGTAAGGTTAGACCTTACTTGTGTGAAGCTCCTTGAGGCAACCCTGTTGTAATTTGGCGCTATATAAATTGAAATTATAAATGAAATAAATTGTATTGAATCCAAATGTTATAATACAAAAAATAAACTACAGCTGATATAAACCAGGGTCCCCCCCCCAAAATGAGACGTCCTGCGTTTTTCATGAATTACATCCTGACATCCAGCCGGCTGAAGACCTCAGCTCAGAGTCTATGGAGTAACATTTGTGCCATTAATATCTGAAAGGAAATGCTTTTTTACAAAAACTACAGATTTTGTTTATTTTCTATTTATGGTAAATGGACTGCATTTATATAGTGCTTTTCCATCTGCATCAGACGCTCAAAGCGCTTTACAATAATGCCTCACATTCACCCCATTGTCAGGCTGCTGCCATACAAGGCGCCAGTGGTGGGAACAGTTCCGATAATCCGATAATTATTGAAGATAAAGTTTTAATTATCAGATTATCTTCTCAGATAACTTTGAAAACCATTATCGGACTAATTATCTTCAGATAAATTTTTGTCCAATAATTTTTAGACCGTTAACGTGGTAAATAAAAGTGAACAGATGTGTAGTTCTACCCTCTGCAAACAGGAGAACTGCTACTAGAAGAAACCGCTCTATCCTCTGCAGGCAAAGGAGAACTGGAACTTTTCAGTTCCTGGACTTTTCAAGCGAGCAGAGGAGATTTAGCCGGGTTAGCGTTAGACGTTAGCATCGTGTTTCATCTGAGATGCTGCTCCAAATTTCCTTTCTTCAGTAAAGCCACAGTTACATGGCAGATAAGACATATGGATTTGCCATTCGAATAAATGAAAAAATAATACAAGATGAATTTTTGTTATCCACCATAGAAGAGCTGCTCTTCTAAAAAGTAAGTCCCTTCGGCTGCTCCCTTGTTTGCACTGGGGGTCGCCACAGTAAATCCAAGGTGGATCCGCATGTTGAATTGGCACAGGTTTTATGCCGGATGCCCTTCCTGATGCAACTCCATATAACATGGAGAAATGTGGCAGGCGTGGGATTTGAACCCAGAGCCTTCTGAACTGAAACCAAGCGCATTAACCACTTGGCCACCACCCCTCCCTTCTGCTCTGACATTTAAAGGCAGCCAGCATCCTTGTTGGTGCATTGCTGCCACCTGCTGCATCAGTCTGTTATAGCAGCACTAAATCCTCTTGAGTCCAGTGACAGATTTTTTTTTTTTTTTTTTTTATGCGATCGACTGGAACTCAGTCCATTGACTGGTTCGGCACACCAGAAGTAGGGTGAAAATGTAACTTTTGAATGGGAACATGTGGGATTGTGAATGAACACTTTATTGCAGTGAAATCAAAGTGCTGATACAATTTATAACAGTTTGATTTAAAGTCAAGGTCATGCAAAGGTCATTTTTAAGTTGACACACAATGGTCACAGATTTGAGGACGAGGGCCATATTGGCTGCATATTTATGAGTGTGCAGTCCTATTGTTTAGCACAATGAAGATGTCAGGCTGCTGCCATACAAGGCGCTCACTACACACCGGGAGCAATAGGAGATTAAAGACCTTGCCCAAGGGCCCGCAGTGATTTTCTGGTCAGGCTGGGGTTTGAACCAAGGATCCTCTGGTCTCAAGCCCAGCGCTTAACCACTAGACCATCACCCCTTCTAAAAGCATGGTATGAGTATAAAAGGCAGGTGTCTGACTTCTCTGTGATGCTGACACCTCTCCCTGATGCCTGATAACAGTGTTCACTGCTCCATGTGTCCTCTAGCATGATAGACTTTGTGATGAAACCACCGATTCCATTACCTCAGTTGAGACGTGAAAAAACTTAAGGCCCTGTTGTTGAGGGGTCTTGAGAAGTTTGGAGAGGTGTATAAAACTGTCAGGATGAGGTTATGCATTTCCACAAAACGGGAACAAACTTTAAAAAAAAAAAAAAAAAAAAAAAGAGGTTGATGAATTCCAATCTCAGTCTTCATCTATGTCTGATGTTTGTTCCCTGGCTCCTGCTTCCAGGCGGCTCTGATCGAGTTTAGGGCAAATACACGATGAAACAAAAAGTGTCTGGTGCTGCAAGGGAGAGTCCACTAAGCACGCAGAATCAAAGTAGTTTCTGATTTCATATGATTATGCATGGGCAGTTTTCAAAAGCCACACAATGGCCCTGAAAGATCAGATGGTGTGGGACGGATAAACTGTCTGATTGATTCTGCAGCTGCTGATCCCTATCCACATCAGATTCCTTATCACAAATGCTCCTTGAAATATGTATGTAGTTAGGGTGGATGGGAGGCTCACCTTGCTTGATGGCCATATACGAGGTCTATTAGAAAAGTATCCGACCTTATTATTTTTTTCAAAAACCATATGGATTTGAATCACGTGTGATACATCTTACATGCTTGAACCCTCGTGGGCATGCGAGAGTTTTTTCACGCCTGTCGGTTACGTCATTCGCCTGTGGGCAGTCTTTAAGTGAGGAGTGGCCCACCCTCTCATCGTTTTTTCATTGTTTAGGAATGGCTCAGAGACTGCTGCTTTGTTTGATCAAAATTTTTTCAAACCTGTAAGGCACAACTGAGTGGACACCATTCGATAAATTCAGCTGGTTTTCGGTAAAATTTTTAACGGCTGATGAGAGATTTTGGTCTGGTAGTGTCGCCGTAAGGACGGCCCACGGCGCCTAACGGCGATCTGCGCTTCGAGGTGGCAGCGTCTCACCGTTTCAAGTTGAAAACTTCCACATTTCAGGCTCTGTTCACCCAGTAAGTCGTCAGAGAACAGAGAACTTTCAGAAGAAGTCGGCATGAGGAGTTTATTCTGACATTCCATTAACGGACATTTTGTAATGAAAGAACGTGCGGGCAGAGTCGCATGTCGGGCCGGACCTGATCGCGGGGGATCGCGACAGGAAAAACACCTCCGTTGGAAACCTTAACGGGCAAGTTGGAACATGCCCAAGCTGTTAAACAATTTCTCAGTTACTCACTTGTTGAAAGCCATCAAAAGCCGCCTGAATTTTACAAATGATTTTCAACACGGAGGTGTTTTTCCTGTCGCGGCGCACACAGATTCGCCGAGTCGTTTGCGTGCACGTCTTTCATTAAAAAATGTCCTTAAACAGTGGAATGTCCTCATGCCGGCCTGTTCTGAATCTTCTCTGTTCTCTCACGACGTCCTGGGTGAATTAAGCCTTAAATTAGGGTGTTTTCAGCTCGAAACAGGCTGATGACGGCGCCTGGAAGCGCTGCGCGACGTCCCGCTCCGTGGGAAGTCCTTACAGCGACAGAAACACCCCATAATCTCTCATCAGCCGTTAAACTTTTCACCGAAAACCAGCTTAATTTCTCGAATAGCGTCCACTCGATATTCCTCAGAGGTCCAGAAAAAATTTTGATAAAGCAACGCGCGCCGTCTCGAGCAGCGTGTGAAACAAAGGAATTCAGCCGAGAGGGCTGGACCACATCTCACTCAAGGCCTGCCCACAGGGAAATGACGTCACCGACACGCGTGAAAATACTCACGCATGCGCGCGAGGGTTCAAGCATGATTGGTGTAATCGCACGTCATTCAAATCCATATAGTTAAAAAAATAAATAAGTGTCGGTTTCTTATCTAATAGACCTCGTATGATGTAACTCCTTGTATCTCACATGCCTTGTCAGTCAGTGCCTGCGACTTCGATCAAGACTTATTCTCCAATAATAATTAGGGATGTCCCTACCCGATCACGTGGTTTCAGACTTGATCAAAATCAGACGTTGCATCCAGATCAGGAATCTGATATAGATTTTATCCTCATTATTTTGATCAGCGCTATTTCAAGCTCATTATTTGCAGATTAATGGGCCATTCACACCGGAAGTGTCAGAGGTATCAAGAATCGGTCTAAAAAGCATTATTTTCAATGAGACGCGTTGCTTTTAAGAGGCATCAGAAGCGTTGCGGGAGCGCGCATTGCCGCTTGTCGGCAGGCTGACACGGTCAAAGTTCAACCCAATCCAACTTTCGACGCTCTGAGCTGTGACGTAGCTTTGCGCTGTCCAATAGGAACGACACGTCAGGCCAAAACACGGAAGACTAGTGGCAGAAACCACTGATCTGTACAAAACAGAAGCTTGTCACAGGACTGCTCATTTATAGAGCAGTTTTCTGAAGAAAAATCCTTGGAAATGTTTTTGTTGTTGTTTACCTCAAAATTTCTGATTACTGTAAAAAAAAAAAAAAGTTTACTTGATTGTTCAAGTTACCTCAAGGAGAAGTGCACTGTTTAAGTGATAAATAATAAAATAAGGTGATTAAAATGAAAATATTATATATTTAGCCTTTGTTCATTGTTCACTCAGTTTTTTTAAAATATCGGATCGGGACTCTGTATTGACAGATACTCAAAATCAGATGCCTCAGAGTCAGATCGGGGCCAAAAAAAAACCTGATCGGGACATCTATAATAATCTGTAAGCTAATGGATTCCACACCCACATTTGTCATAAGCCTTGCAGGGTCTCTAATCACCTGCTCCGTGGCCTGCTGCAAATTCCTAATGTTATCCTCCATGTAGAGCTCTGTCTGTGTTTGCAGAAAAGATGGTGGCGCCTTCCCCAGTAGGGTGGAGGTCATCCGGCATCAGCAAGCCACGGCCGCCCCAGTTATTAATAAAGCTAAACCCTTGCTGTGTACCATATTGTGCCAGCCACCTATTTAATGATGTCAGCCTGCTAAATGCCTCATCAGTGTCCCTGGGAGGGGAGGGGACCAGAGGCTATTAATCGATGCCAGACACATCTGTCTGGCAAGGTCACAAGTTTTCTCTGTGTCCAATTTTGTGACCTCTGAGTGCTTCATCCTGACATCATTGGTGCCAACGTGAATAACTATGTGACTATATCTCATGTCATGTTACTTTGTCTGTCTTCCCTTCTGCAGTGTCAGCATCCTAAGATGGGATGCAGTGTCGGGAGCTCTGGCCCCAGGAATACATTTAACGTCAGCCGGCGTCTGTAACCTGACTTTGCGGGTGATAGAATCCCCTGTTACTAATGTCTGGCATTTCGGCCTGGAGACAGGAGTGGAATTCACTTGTGGGCTCAGAGAATTCATATCAGGCAAATCCAAGGGGGAGAACGGATTCACAGTTCACTTTGGCGAGTGTGATCAGGGTACCGCAACCGGGCACCAAGCCCTATGGGGCTTCCTCCGCCTAGCCATAATCCGAAAGCCGTCCTCCACAGCCAGCATTTCTAGGCTAATGCTAATGGGTTCGCTAGCCCAACACTAACCTCATCTGGAGTGCCTGTAACATCTAACGCCACTGAGCTAAGAAGCTGCTCTAACTTACGGACACGGCTCTCTAAGAGAGCCACCCTATCTTCCAACATCACGCAGGATTTATGGAGGGTGTAAAGTTGGTAAAGTAGTATACTTTGTGCACTAAGAAATTCAAGAGTATTGCCAAGCAAGCACGAGCTAACCAATAATGGATAAGCTAACCACTCTTAAGGCTCGCACAGACGTAAATAAATGAATTAAAATTCACAGCAGTTACACTGAAAAACTAACAAGTATTAGACTTGTAGGAACAGTAAAAAAAAAAACCTCCTACAAGTAAACCACTCCTAAGATTAACACAAGAGTAAAGTACTAAGCTAAAATTCACAACAGTTACACTAAAAAACTAACAGAAGTCTTAAAAAAATGGGGGGGGGGGGGGAGGAACTAGCTAACGCAAGCTAACCACTAGCAAAAATGCTAGCCACTCCTAAAATTTACACAGGAGTAAAATAATGACGTAAAATTCACAGCAGTTACACTGGAAAAACTAACAGAAGTATTAAACAAGTAAAAAAGAAAAACAGCCAAAAAGTAACGGCGGGGGGTGGACCTAGCTAGCAAATGCTAACCGCTAGCGATTCACAACAGGACTGGAGTTAAATAAGGTTCAGAGTAGATGCACTCAACAACTAGAAGAGTGCTAAACAGAAATAAAAGAAATGTATACAACCATGTAAAGTTCAGAAGAGTGTCACAACAGCAAACAATCCGTCGGAAGCAAGTTGCCAGATCTGTATGTGTAATGCATCCACAATTTCCATAAATGATTAGCAGAGGGGATTAGAAGGCTTATTTATATGAACGTTAAAGTCACCAATGATCAGAATGTTATCTGCACTAGTTGACAAGTTAGAGATGAACTCACCAAATTGATGTAAGAATTCAGAATATGGGCCAGGAGGCCTATATACAGTGACAAAGTAATACGGCTGATTTTTATTCTTCTGACCTTGGTAATACGTAGCATCGTGGGCAGAGCGGAGAATCAGATGTTTAAACGAATTATACAGCCCCAATTCCAATGAAGTTGGGACATTGTGTAAAATGTAAATAAAAACAGAATGCAATGATTTTCAAATCCTCTTCAAACTATATTCAATTGAATACACCACAAAGACAAGATATTTAATGTTCAAACTGCTAAACTTTATTGTTTTTGTGTAAATATTTGCTCATTTTGAGATGGATGCCTGCAACATGTTTCAAAAAAGCTGGGACAGTGGTATGTTTACCACTGTGTTACATCACCTTTCCTTCTAACACTCAATAAGCATTTGGGAACTGAGGACACTAATTGTTGAAGCTTTGTGGGTGGAATTCTTTCCCATTCTTGCTTGATGTACGACTTCAGTTGTTCAACAGTCCGGGGTCGCCGTTATCGTATTTTGAGCTTCATAATGCGCCACACATTTTCAATGGGTGACAGGTCTGGACTACAGGCAGGCCATTCTAGTACCTGCACTCTTTTTACTACGAAGCCACGCTGTTGTAACATGTGCAGAATGTGTCTTGGCATTGTCTTGCTGAAATAAGCAGGGATGTCCCTGAAAAAGACGTTGCTTGGATGGCAGCATGTGTAGCTCCAAAACCTGGATGTACCTTTCAGCATTGATGGTGCCATCACAGATGTGTAATTTGTCCATGCCATGGGCACTAACACACCCCCATACCATCACAGATGCTGGCTTTTGAACTTTGTGCTGATAACAATCTGGATGGTCTTTTTCCTCTTTTGTCCATGATTTCCAAAAACAAATTGAAATGTGGACTCATCAGACCACAGCACACTTTACCACTTTGTGTCTGTCCATTTCAAATGAGCTCGGGCCCAGAGAAGGCGGTGGTGTTTCTGGATGTTGTTGATGTATGGCTTTTGCTTTGCATGGTAGAGTTTTAACTTGCACTTGTAGATGTAGCGACGAACTGTGTTAACTGACAATGGTTTTCTGAAGTGTTTCTGAGCCCACGCAGTAAGATCCTTTACACAATGATGTCGGGTTTAATGCAGTGCCTCCTAAGGGATCAAAGGTCATGGGCATTCAGTGTTGGTTTTCAGCCTTGCCGCTTACGTGTCGAAAGTTGTCCAGATTCTCTGAATCTTCTGATTATATTATGGACTGTAGATGATGGAATCCCTAAATTCCTTGCAGTTGAACGTTGAGAAACATTGTTCTTAAACTGTTTGACTATTTTTTTCACACAGTTGTTCACATAGTGGTGATTGTCACTCCATCTTTGCTTGTGAATGGCTTAACCTTTTGGGGATGCTCCTTTTATACCCAGTCACGACACTCACCTGTTTCCAATTAACCTGTTCACCTGTGGAATGTTCCAAACAGGTGTTCTTTGAGCATTCATCAACTTTCCCAGTCTTTTGTTGCCACTGACCCAGCTTTTTTGAAATGTGCAAATACAAGGTCTGTTAGAAAAGTATCGGACCTTTTTATTTTTTTCAAAAACCATATGGATTTGAATCGTGTGATTGCATCAGCCAAGCTTGAACCTTCGTGCGCATGCGTGAGTTTTTTTCACGCCTGTCGGTTGCGTCATTCGCCTGTGTGCAGGCTTTGTGTGAGCACTGGTCCACCCTCTCGTCGTTTTTTTATTGCGAATAAATGTCTGAACGATTTGGAGCTTTGCTGCATCAATTGTTTTCCAAAAACTCTGAGAGACCTCCAGGTGGACACCATTCGGAAAATTCATATGGCTTTCAGCGACGATTTTATGGGGATTACACAGATTAAGGAGTGCTCCAGCCGGTTTAAAGACCGCCCACAGCTGCTGAGAGCGCGCCGCGCTCCGAGCACTGATCGACAGGCTCATAGCCCGCTGAAACAACCAGATCATTTCCAACGTGAAGGCTTTGTTGATCCGGGACGTCGTCTGACTTTCACAAAAAGGCAGAAGGCGTGGACATCAGCACTTTTCGGCCTATTCCACAGTTACAGGAGTTTTTTTCATGGAAAGAAAAGCGGAGGGATGCGCCACCGTGCCGTTCATGACGCGGCACAAAACCACCTCCGTGTTGGTCTCACAGGACGGCTTTGAGATGGCTTTCAGGTGGCTGTCGATGGGTTTTCAGTCGTGTGACTATCTGAGAAATTGAGCATGAGCTGGACATGCCCCAACATGTCCTGTGAGGTTTCATCACAGCGTTGCTTTGTGCCATGCAGCTCCACCGCGACGCGCGGAACTCCGCTCCTCTTTCCATGACAGAAACTCCTGTAACAGTGGAATGTGCTGTTCATTTCTAAACTGAACACTGTCTTGATCCGGTAAGTCGTCTGACTAGCACAGGAATTGCGGAAGACGTGGACATCAGCACTTTTTCGGCACATTGAGACAGACGTGCGGAGGAGATCCGCACATCGCGGTGGATCCACATGACGCAAAGCAACGCCGTGATGAAGCCTCATAGGACATGTTCTGGCATGTCCAGCTCATTCACAATTTCTCAGATAGTCACACAACTGAAAACCCACCGACAGCCATCTGAAAGCCATCCTGAGAGACCAACACGGAGGTGGTTTGTGCCGCGTCATGAACAGCATGGTGGCACGTCCCTCCGCTTTACTTTCCATGAAAAAACTCCTGTAACAGTGGAATGTGCCGAAAAAGTACTTTTTGTGAAAGTCAGACGACGTCCTGGATCAACAAAGCTTTCACGTTGGAAATGATGTGGTTGTTGTTAAAATTATGGAATCACCCTGTACATTTTCATCCCCAAAACTAACACCTGCATCAAATCAGATCTGCCAGATTGATGAAGAGTACTGTTTGTCACTCATTAAGTCCATGCCTCAGAGACTGCAAGCTGTTATAAAAGCCAGAGGTGGTGCAACAAAATACTAGTGATGTGTTGGAGCGTTCTTTTGTTTTTCATGATTCTATAATTTTTTCCTCAGAATTGAGTGAGTCCATATTTTTTTCCCTCTGCTTGGTCTAAAAAAGTAACCGTTACTGACTGCCACAATTTTTTTTTTTCCTGATTTCTTATAGTGTTTCTTAAAGCCAGAAAGTTGCCATTTGAAATGACTTTAGTTTTGTGTCATGTTTGTGATCTGCTTTTTTTCTACAAAATTAAACAACTGAATGAACATCCTCCGAGGCCGGTGATTCCATAATTATTGCCAGGGGTTGTATATATACTCATAACAACAATACCAAATAATTGTCTGAACAATATAACTTAATCAGTGTACTAAAATTTCAAAACACAGCCAAACAAGCAATAGTGCACAATCCCAGGCACAACAAAACTGGTAAACCTAATTCTTCAAACTGCAATGGGTAAATATATTATTTTTTTAAAGGGTTTTAAAGCCAACTAAGGTACCAAGTAATTTAATATTACCGGGACAATTATTCCAAATATTAACACCCCTAATGGAAACACAATTACTTTTTACAGTCTTTAATTTTTCAAATAATAATGTTCCTCTCAAACTGTCGCACAAGTCCCTTGTTTTAAACAGATCCTGGACATGATGAGGCAAAAGCTTATTTTTGACTTTTTACATAATTTGTATTGTGGTGTAATCAATTAAGTCCCAGAATTTTAAAATTTGTAGACAAGCAAATAACTGATTTGCTGGCTCACGATATGGTTTATTACTGATAATTCTTATAGCTTTCTTTTGCCACAGAAATATTGGTTTAGTATTAGTTCTATATGTGTTTCCCCAAACCTCAACACAATATGTCACATATGGAACGAGTAATGTATGATATAAAATGGTTAATGAATGTTGGGAGAGGAAGTCTTGTGCTTTATGCAGAACTGTAGTGGACCTTGACTTTTTAGATTTAACATAATTGTTTTCCAGCTCAATTTATCATCAATGCCAAGAAATTTTATACGAGTTACAATTTCAGTATCATGTAATAATTAATTTCTGCTCAAGTTCTTGGACTTATTCCCAAATATGATACACTGAGTTTTACCAAAATGGAGCGCTAGTTTATTTGAATTGAACCATTGTTTAAATTTCTGTAATTCCTTCTCCACCATGTCCAGGAGCTGCCCCTCCCTGAGCCTGGTCTTGTTAGGAGAGACGGCATCCATCCCACTTTAGAGGGAGCAGCTCTCATTTCTAGAAATCTGGCCAATTTTTTTGGATCCTCCAAACTGTGACTGTCTAGCGTTGGGACCAGGAGGCAGAGCTGTGGTCTTATACACCTCTCTGCAGCTTCTCTCCCCCTGCCATCCCCTCGTTGCCCCATCCCTGTAGGGACGGTGCCTGCTCCCAGACCACCAATAACCAGCAAAAATCTATTTAAGCATAAAAATTCAAAAAGAAAAAATAATATAGCACCTTCAATTGCACCACAGACTAAAACAGTTAAATGTGGTCTATTAAACATTAGGTCTCTCTCTTCTAAGTCCCTGTTGGTAAATGATATAATAATTGATCAACGTATTGATTTATTCTGCCTAACAGAAACCTGGTTACAGCAGGATGAATGTTAGTTTAAATGAGTCAACACCCCCGAGTCACACTAACTGTCAGAATGCTCGTAGCACGGGCCGTGGCGGAGGATTAGCAGCAATCTTCCATTCCAGCTTATTAATTAATCAAAAACCTAGACAGAGCTTTAATTCATTTGAAAGCTTGTCTCTTAGTCTTGTCCATCCAAATTGGAAGTCCCAAAAACCAGTTTATTTGTTATTATCTATCGTCCACCTGGTCGTTACTGTGAGTTTCTCTGTGAATTTTCAGACCTTTTGTCTGACTTAGTGCTTAGCTCAGATAAGATAATTATAGTGGGCGATTTTAACATCCACACAGATGCTGAGAATGACAGCCTCAACACTGCATTTAATCTATTATTAGACTCTATCGGCTTTGCTCAAAAAGTAAATGAGTCCACCCACCACTTTAATCATATTTTAGATCTTGTTCTGACTTATGGTATGGAAATAGAAGACTTAACAGTATTCCCTGAAAACTCCCTTCTGTCTGATCATTTTTTAATAACATTTACATTTACCCTGATGGACTACCCTGCAGTGGGGAATAAGTTTCATTACACTAGAAGTCTTTCAGAAAGCGCTGTAACTAGGTTTAAGGATATGATTCCTTCTTTATGTTCTCTAATGTCATATACCAAAACAGAGCAGAGTAGCTACCTAAACTCTGTAAGGGAGTTAGAGTATCTCGTTAATAGTTTTACATCCTCATTGAAGACAACTTTGGATGCTGTAGCTCCTCTGAAAAAGAGAGCTTTAAATCAGAAGTGTCTGACTCCGTGGTATAACTCACAAACTCGTAGCTTAAAGCAGATAACCCGTAAGTTGGAGAGGAAATGGCGTCTCACTAATTTAGAAGATCTTCACTTAGCCTGGAAAAAGAGTTTGTTGCTCTATAAAAAAGCCCTCGGTAAAGCTAGGACATCTTTCTACTCATCACTAATTAAAGAAAATAAGAACAACCCCAGGTTTCTTTTCAGCGCTGTAGCCAGGCTGACAAAGAGTCAGAGCTCTATTGAGCTGAGTATTCCATTAACTTTAACTAGTAATGACTTCATGACTTTCTTTGCTAACAAAATTTTGACTATTAGAGAAAAAATTACTCATAACCATCCCAAAGATGTATCGTTATCTTTGGCTGCTTTCAGTGATGCCGGTATTTGGTTAGACTCTTTCTCTCCGATTGTTCTGTCTGAGTTATTTTCATTAGTTACTTCATCCAAACCATCAACATGTTTATTAGACCCCATTCCTGCCAGGCTGCTCAAGGAAGTCCTACCATTATTTAATGCTTCAATCTTAAATATGATCAATCTATCTTTGTTAGTTGGTTATGTACCACAGGCCTTTAAGGTGGCAGTAATTAAACCATTACTTAAAAAGCCATCACTTGACCCAGCTATCTTAGCTAATTATAGGCCAATCTCCAACCTTCCTTTTCTCTCAAAGATTCTTGAGAGGGTAGTTGTAAAACAGCTAACTGATCACCTGCAGAGGAATGGTCTATTTGAAGCGTTTCAGTCAGGTTTTAGAATTTATCATAGTACAGAAACAGCATTAGTGAAGGTTACAAATGATCTTCTTATGGCTTCGGACAGTGGACTTATCTCTGTGCTTGTTCTGTTGGACCTCAGTGCTGCTTTTGATACTGTTGACCATAAAATTTTATTACAGAGATTAGAGCATGTCATAGGTATTAAAGGCACTGCGCTGCGGTGGTTTGAATCATATTTGTCTAATAGATTACAGTTTGTTCATGTAAATGGGGAATCTTCTTCACAGACTAAAGTTAATTATGGAGTTCCACAAGGTTCTGTGCTAGGACCAATTTTATTCACTTTATACATGCTTCCCTTAGGCAGTATTATTAGACGGTATTGCTTAAATTTTCATTGTTACGCAGATGATACCCAGCTTTATCTATCCATGAAGCCAGAGGATACACACCAATTAGCTAAACTGCAGGATTGTCTTACAGACATAAAGACATGGATGACCTCTAATTTCCTGCTTTTAAACTCAGATAAAAACTGAAGTTATTGTACTTGGCCCCACAAATCTTAGAAGCATGGTGTCTAACCAGATCGTTACTCTGGATGGCATTTCCCTGATCTCTAGTAATACTGTGAGAAATCTTGGAGTCATTTTTGATCAGGATATGTCATTCAAAGCGCATATTAAACAAATATGTAGGACTGCCTTTTTGCATTTACGCAATATCTCTAAAATCAGAAAGGTCTTGTCTCAGAGTGATGCTGAAAAACTAATTCATGCATTTATTTCCTCTAGGCTGGACTATTGTAATTCATTATTATCAGGTTGTCCTAAAAGTTTCCTAAAAAGCCTTCAGTTGGTTCAGAATGCTGCAGCTAGAGTACTGACGGGGACTAGCAGGAGAGAGCATATCTCACCCGTGTTGGCCTCTCTTCATTGGCTTCCTGTTAATTCTAGAATAGAATTTAAAATTCTTCTTCTTACTTATAAGGTTTTGAATAATCAGGTCCCATCTTAGGGACCTCGTAGTATCATATTACCCCATTAGAGCGCTTCGCTCTCAGACTGCGGGCTTACTTGTAGTTCCTAGGGTTTGTAAGAGTAGAATGGGAGGCAGAGCCTTCAGCTTTCAGGCTCCTCTCCTGTGGAACCAGCTCCCAATTCAGATCAGGGAGACAGATACCCTCTCTACTTTTAAGATTAGGCTTAAAACTTTCCTTTTCGCTAAGGCTTATAGTTAGGGCTGGATCGGGTGACCCTGGACCATCCCTTGGTTATGTTGCTTTAGACGTAGACTGTGGGGGGGTTCCCATGATGCACTGTTTCTTTCTCTTTTTGCTCCGTATGCATCACTCTGCATTTAATCATTAGTGATCGATCTCTGCCCCCCTTCTCGGCATGTCTTTTTCCTGGTTCTTTCCCTCAGCCCCAACCAGTCTCAGCAGAAGACTGCCCCTCCCTGAGCCTGGTTCTGCTGGAGGTTTCTTCCTGTTAAAGGGGAGTTTTTCCTTCCCACTGTGGCCAAGTGCTTGCTCATAGGGGGTCGTTTTGACCGTTGGGGTTTTTCATAATTATTGTATGGCCTTGCCTTACAATATGGAGCGCCTTGGGGCAACTGTTTGTTGTGATTTGGCGCTATATAAGAAAAAAGTTGATTGAAGTTGATTGACTACAAAACATGGTTGTATCTAGGGCTGCAGCTAGCAATTACACTCAACAAAAATATAAATGCAACACTTTTGGTTTTGCTCCCATTTTGTATGAGATGAACTCAGATCTAAAACTTTTTCCACATACACAATATCACCATTTCCCTCAAATATTGTTCACAAACCAGTCTAAATCTGTGATAGTGAGCACTTCTCCTTTGCTGAGATAATCCATCCCACCTCACAGGTGTGCCATATCAAGATGCTGATTAGACACCATGATTAGTGCACAGGTGTGCCTTAGACTGCCCACAATAAAAGGCCACTCTGAAAGGTGCAGTTTTATCACACAGCACAATGCCACAGATGTCGCAAGATTTGAGGGAGCATGCAATTGGCATGCTGACAGCAGGAATGCCAACCAGAGCTGTTGCTCGTGTATTGAATGTTCATGTCTCTACCATAAGCCGTCTCCAAACACGTTTCAGAGAATTTGGCAGTACATCCAACCAGCCTCACAACCCCAGACCATGTGTAACCACACCAGCCCAGGACCTCCACATCCAGCATGTTCACCTCCAAGATCATCTGAGACCAGCCACTCGGACAGCTGCTGGAACAATCGGTTTGCATAACCAAAGAATTTCTGCACAAACTGTCAGAAACCGTCTCAGGGAAGCTCATCTGCATGCTCGTCGTCCTCATCGGGGTCTCGACCTGACTCCAGTTCGTCGTCGTAACCGACCTGAGTGGGCAAATGCTCACATTCGCTGGTGTTTGGCACGTTGGAGAGGTGTTCTCTTCACGGATGATGCGAAGGAGATGTGTTGCACTGCATGAGGCAAATGGTGGTCACACCAGATACTGACTGGTATCCCCCCCCAATAAAACAAAACTGCACCTTTCAGAGTGGCCTTTTATTGTGGGCAGTCTAAGGCACACCTGTGCACTAATCATGGTGTCTAATCAGCATCTTGGTATGGCACACCTGTGAGGTGGGACGGATTATCTCAGCAAAGGAGAAGTGCTCACTATCACAGATTTCGACTGGTTTGTGAACAATATTTGAGGGAAATGGTGATATTGTGTATGTGGAAAACGTTTTAGATCTTTGAGTTCATCTCATACAAAATGGGAGCAAAACCAAAAGTGTTGCGTTTATATTTTTGAGTATATTTTAGTAATCGAGTGTTCTATCAATTATTCTGGCGATTGAGTAACTGGATAAAAACTACTTTTGCGGGGGGTTTTCTGTAATTCACTTTTTATTGCTTTATGAACAGTGAAACAACATAACACATACAAGAATGGGACAATAACTACAACATATTGTTAACAACAAGGAAAAAAGAAAAAAAAAAAGGAAAAGGTGTGTGTGTATCTATCTATACACACACCACAAGTCCAGGGTTGATGTTTTCCAACTCCTCTGCTCTGCTCCCAGTCCCCCCCCCCCCCCCCCCCCACACACACACACACACACACACACTTCACAGACAAGAGCTTGTTACAGTCTGAATATTTCATCATTTAATGAAAATCTGTCTACCATATTTCACTCATCACCCATCTTGAAAGTGATTCAAGTCGGGGCCCCATAATTTCAAAAACACCTCCTCTCAATCATTCAGCCTATGTCAACCATTCAAAGTTGGCCATTTTGGTCATTTCCTCTAACCATTCATTGACTAAATGACTTTTTGATTTCCAGTGTCTGAGAATGATCCTGCACCCCGTCGTGAGGGCCAACTTACACCATAGGGTCTGCTGACAGGACAACCTCATTTGACTTGTTATCAAACCCAGAATACACCAGGCGGGCCTCTGACATACGAGGTCTATTAGAAAAGTATCCGACCTTATTTAAAAAAAAAAACAAACAAAAAAAACATATGGATTTGAATCATGTGTGCTTGCATGAGCCAACCTTGAACCTTCATGCGCATGCGTGAGTTTTTTCATGCCTGTCGGTTGCGTCATTCGCCTGTGAGCAGGCTTTGAGTGAGGAGTGATCCAGCCATCTCGGCGGATTTTCATTGTCAGGGAAATGGCTGAGAGACTGCCACTTTGCTTGATCAAATTTTTTTAGAAACTGTGAGTCACATCCATGTGGACACCATTCGAGAAATTCAGGTGGTGTTTGGTGAAAATTTTATGGGCTTCAAAGACATTAAGGGATGTTACTGTCCCTTTAAGGACGGCCCACAGCAGCTGTGGGGCACGCCGTGCTCCAGCTGCCATCGACAGGCTGAGCGACCATTTCATTTCTAAACGGATCGCTCTGTGGATCCATGACCATCATGTGCAATTTCTCTGGTTATCACAAGAGCTGGACATGAACTATTTTCCTGCAGATTTCACTTTTAACGAGATGTTGTCATGGAAAGCCGAGCGGACGCTTCGCGCGTCACGATGGATTTGCTGCTGGACCGACACAAAACCACCTCCGTTTTGGTCTCACAGGACGGCTTTGAGATGGCGTTCAGACAGCTGTCGGTGGGTTTTCAGTCGAGTGATTATCCTAGAAATTGTGGACGAGCCTGGACATGCCAGAACATCTTCTGGGACATGTCCAGCTCTCCACAATTTCTCTGATACTCACTCGACTGGTAAGCACTGAAAGGCATGTCCCAGCTTGTCCTTCTGGCACTCCGAAATGGAGGTGTTCTTTGTCTCTCTTGCCGTCATGACGCGCGAAGCGTCTGCTCCTTTCCATGACAAACTCTTCGTTAAAAGTGGAATGTGCCGTTCATTTCCAAACTGGACGCTGTATTTTATTCGGGATGTCGTCTGGACTAGCACAGGAATTGTGAAAAGACGTGGACATCAGCACTTTTTCGGCAAATTGAGACAGACGTGCGGAGGAATTCCGCACGTCGCGACGCGCAAAGCAACGCCGTGGTGAAGTGTCACAGAACATGTTCTGGCATGTCCAGGCTCGTCCACAATTTCTTGGATAATCACTCGACTGAAAAACCACCGACAGCTGTCTGAACGCCATCTCAAAGCCGTCCTGTGAGACCAAAACGGAGGTGGTTTTGTGTCGGTCCAGCAGCAAATCCATCGTGATGCGTGAAGCGTCCGCTCGGCTTTCCATGACAAAATCTCTTGTTAAAAGTGAAATCTGCAGGAAAATAGTTGATGACCAGCTCTTGTGATAACCAGAGAAATTGCACACGATGGCCACGGATCCACAGAGCGATCCGTTTAGAAATGAAATGGTCGCTCAGCCTGTCGATGGCAGCTGGAGCGCGGTACGCCCCACAGCTGCTGTGGGCCGTCCTTAAAGGGACAGTAACATCCCTTAATGTCTTTGAAGCCCATAAAATTTTCACCAAAAACCACCTGAATTTCTCGAATGGTGTCCACATGGATGTGCCTCACAGTTTCTAAAAAAAATTTAATCAAGCAAAGCGGCAGTCTCTCAGCCATTTCCCTGACAATGAAAATCCGCCGAGAGGGCTGGACCACTCCTCACTCAAAGCCTGCTCACAGGCGAATGACGCAACCGACAGGCGTGAAAAAAATCATGCATGCGCATGAAGGTTCAAGGTTGGCTCATGCAAGCACACGTGATTCAAATCCATATGTTTTTTTTTAAATAAGGTCGGATACTTTTCTAATAGACCTTGTATATCTATCTCAAGAACATATCTTTTTCCAAAGGTTCTTTGTCATTTCACACTCATACAGCATGTGTACAAGTGTTCCCTCACACCTCTCACATCTCCAGCATGACTCCCAATCACAGAGTTTTAACCTTGCCATCTTACTGGGGGTCCAATACATTCTGTGTATGATTTTGTACATAATTAAGCGAATCTGTATCTCTCTTGATATCTTATGCCAAGATCTAGTAATTTCTTCCCACTTCTCCATAGCGATCTCGCCCCCTAGATCCATCTCCCAGGCTCTGTTAAGAGCCTCAAGTTTAGGTGGGTGAGATTTTCTCATGAAACTGTATTATTTAGATGCCCCACCTTTAGCCCCCTGATTATCCTGTATTAGTTTTTGTAACTTGGATTGAGTGAACAGGGGAAGTTTTTGTTATAATATACAGATTCTTAACTGTAAATATTTCCAGAAGTCCTGTTTGGGGAGTTTGTATTTAGTTGCCAGTTGAAAGGACATTAAGTTGTCACCATCAAAAACATCTCCAACATAAATAATCCCTGCTACAGCCCATGATTTCCAATACAGAGTTCCCCCCCCCACTTTAAGTTGTTTATTATGCCAAAGAGGTGACTGTTTAGTAAAGAAAGGGTCAAGTCCAATAATATCATGTGACTTTGCCAGGTTTCTTTGGCGAATGACAGCAATGGATTACTAGACGGAATTTCACCTCCAGTTTGAGACATAAAAGCCTGCAATGGAATAGGCTCCGTAACTTCCTTTTCAATCAGAACCCAACCCGGGACTTGAGTCTCTGTGATATCTATTTTAGCCAATTGATTGAGATAATCTGATAATGTGTCATTATCAGATTATCTTTTTAGATAACTTTAAAAAACATTATCGGACTAATTATCTTGCGATAAATTTTTGTCGGATACTTTTTAGACCGATAACGTGGTAAATAAAGCTGAACAGCTACAAATATTTCTAAAACTTAAAACCGGAGCATTGTGATTGAGTAGGGAGCTGGGCTTTATGGCTCCTCTCAGCTTGTTTCTGTGCTGGAAGCCAAGTAGAAAACAGGACCTTCCAGCAGGGGGCAAGATGTTCAAAGACAGAAGTACTGACTCATTGGATCTGTTGTCGCTTGACCTAATTAAACCTTACGTACCGGCCCAGGGCCCAGGCTTTACGTTCTCAGGCTGCAGGACTGCTTTGTGTCCCTAAGGTGAATAAGAAGTCTGTGGGTCACAGAGCTTTCTCTTATCGTGCCCCTGTTCTGTGGAATGATCTCCCTGTGTCAATAAAACAGTCAGATTCTGTGGAGACTTTCAAGTCCAGACTTAAGACGCACTTATTTTCCCTTTCATATGGCTAGCATACTGGTACGGTTTTGTTTTATGCTTTTTACCCTTTTAATTCATGTTATTAGTAATTGGAGCATGCCGCAGCCTCAACTTTACCTAAATTCTGGGTCTTTTAGTGAAGTTTAGGGCTAGTGGCTGGCGATCACCTTAGTATTTCTTCTGTTTTTCTTGTTGTTTAGTGCTGACAAATTATACAGTATTTTTTGTCTTTCTGATGCTCGATTCTGTTTTTTTCTCTCTAAGGTGCAGCTCCATCCAGAGATGGGTGTGGTGTTCGTGTTGGCGAGCCTCCTGTCCTGTGCACCAATAGCATTTCTTGTACATTTGTCCGTGAATTGTTCTGTAATTTATGTCGGTATCATGGCCCAAGCAGAGGGTCACCCCTTTGAGTCTGGTCTGCTTGAGGTTTCTTCCTCAGAGGGAGTTTTTCCTTACCACTGTTGCTCTGGGGGTTGGTAAGGTTAGACCTTACCTGTGTGAAGCGCTTTGAGGCAACTCTGTTGTGATTTGGCGCTATATAAAGGAAATAAATTGACTGAAAATATCGTACAGTGTCTGCCCAGCTTTAGGGCACATACTGCCACTGAACACTACTGGCCAGTAGATGGCAGTAGAGAGCGTGAAAACTTGCCAAAACAAAATTCCAGATAATCCGTTTATGCTACTTAAGATGCGTGGAATTTAATAAACGCAAACTGAATTTCAGACAGCTTATACGTATTACTCTGGAACAAAGACAACAGACAGTGTTTGACATAAGCAAACAGGAATCGATTGCAGTGATTTCAATTGAAAATAATGGAAAAGCAACCTGGGCTTCTTCTGGCATTTTTACATAAAACAAACACAATCACGTCTATAAACCCAGAGAATATAGTCACGAGAGTTTTAGGCACAATATACAAAGAGTTTAATGCTGTTGTCTGTGTGGAGCCTGATCAGAGCATCTCAAATGCATTTCTTCTGTCGTGACTGTACTGAGATTACCCATAATGCACCTGGACACAGCATGCCCACACTAAAACTTTCAAAATTAGTGCAATACTTTAAACTAAAACATATAGCTGATATTTTCACTTTATAAAACTTCAGACGTGACATTAATTTAAATAACTAAGTTAATTTAAATAACTTAGTTTGGTTAAAAATTTAACCATAAGTTAAAACTGTATGCCTCTGGATGACTTGGGTGATATTTCCAGCGTATTAGTATGGCGTCAAAAGAAATGGGCTTTTTTTTTCTTCTTCTTCTTTCTCTTTTCTGTGACTAGTTCTCCTTTGCCTGCAGAGGATAGAGTGGTTTCTTTTAGAACCAGCTCTCCTCTGTTTACACAGGGTAGAACTGCGCATCTGCTACAAAACATTTAACAGGTAGGTACTCAACTGATTTTAGACTTCATAAATGTTTGTAACTGTTAAACTTTTGTCATCACACCTGCAAAAATATGTTAGCGGGCTAAAATTTATCAGACCAAAATTTATCGGAAGATAATTAGTCCGATGATGGTTTTCAAAGTTATCTGAAAAGCTAATCCGATAATGAAAACAATATCTTAGATAATTAGCAGTTAACGGATTAGTGGAACTGTGCCCACCACTGCTAGTAGGTCAGCTGATTCTTCTTTATAGCTGGTTGAACCTCATCCAGTGTAATATGTTTTACTCTTTGGGCTAAAAATCTCCTTGCCACTTCTTCTTACTCATAATACTTCTGTCTACATTGGAATAATGAAAATTCAGCCTTTTTCTGCAGTATGGAATTTAGCACAAATTTCAATTCATTCAACTGTGTAAAAACTACTGGATCGAGTTGGGATGCATACATTTTTTTCAAGATCCTTAATTTCTTTCTCAATTCAAATAATGGAATAGTAGCTTGTTTTTTCCAAATAAGAACTGTGTTGTATTAAGCGACCCCTCAAGCAGGCTTTAAATGCATCCCATTCTAGTCTGGGATTGGAAGCTAATCCTTCATTAAATTCCCAGTACTCAAGAATTTCCTTTTTGATGAAATGGTGCAATTCTTCATTTTTGAGCAAAGAGCTGTTGAGTCTCCAACAGCCTCGAGAGGTTTCGGATTGTGGTTTTAAAACCCAACAACACTTCAACTGGTGCATGATTTTAAAGTACAATACTTCCAATTGAAGCAGAGACAACTGCACTAACTAACTGTGTTGATAGTAGGAAATAATCTCTTCTTGACTATGAAGAGTGTGGCTTTGAATAAAAGGTATACTCCCTTTCACAGGGGTGTAGAATTCTCCAGACATTGACTAAACCCAGCTCATCTAACAAAACATCTATGTCTAGTTGTGATTTATGTACTAATCCCACCTTAGTGACTTTTGATTTATCTAGGGCTTGGTCTCTTAAGCCTGGTTCACACGGCAAGATAATTAGGCTGATATTGGACCCGATCTTCGTCTTCCGACAATCTTAAGGACGCCCCGACAATCGTGATGACGGTAACGATAACGATACTTCACGTGTGGCTGAACACCACACACTGTACCGCCAAACCTGTTAGATCTATGATTTTTTTTTTTTTATCTCCACGTGTGGCTGAACACCACACACTGTACCGCCAAACATGTTAGATCTATGTTTTTTTTTTGTCTCCATGTGTGTGGCGTGTTGACTTCACGTGTGGCTGAACACCACACACTGTACCGCCAAACCTGTTAGATCTATGTTTTGTTTTTGTTTTTTTTGTCTCCATGTGTGTGGCGTGTTGACTTCACGTGTGGCTGAACACCACACACTGTACCACCAAACCTGTTAGATCTATGTTTTTTTTTTTTTTTTTTTTTTTGTCTTCATGTGTGTGGCGTGTTGACTTCACGTGTGGCTGAACACCACACACTGTACCACCAAACCTGTTAGATCTATGATTTTTTTTTTATCTCCACGTGTCGCTGAACACCACACACTGTACCACCAAACCTGTTAGATCTATGATTTTTTTTATTTTTTTTTATCTCCATGTGTGTGGCTTGTTGACTTCACGTGTGGCTGAACACCACACACTGTACCGCCAAACATGTTAGATCTATGTTTTTTTTTTTTTGTCTCCATGTGTGTGGCGTGTTGACTTCACGTGTGGCTGAACACCACACACTGTACCACCAAACCTGTTAGATCTATGTTTTTTTTTTTTTTTTTTTATCTCCATGTGTGTGGCTTGTTGACTTCACGTGTGGCTGAACACCACACACTGTACCGCCAAACATGTTAGATCTGTTTTTTTTGTTTTTTTTGTCTCCATGTGTGTGGCGTGTTGACGTCACGTGTGGCTGAACACCACACACTGTACCGCCAAACCTGTTAGATCTATGTTTTGTTTGTTTTTTCTTTTGTCTCCACGTGTGTGGTTTGTTGACTTCACGTGTGGCTGAACACCACACACTGTACCACCAAACCTGTTAGATCTATGATTTTTTTTTTTATCTCCACATGTGTGGCTTGTTGACTTCACGTGTGGCTGAACACCACACACTGTACCGCCAAACATGTTAGATCTATGTTTTGTTTTTTTTTGTCTCCATGTGTGTGGCGTGTTGACTTCACGTGTGGCTGAACACCACACACTGTACCGCCAAACCTGTTAGATCTATGTTTTTTTTTTTTTTTTTTTTTTTCTCCGTGTGTGGCGTGTTGACTTCACGTGTGGCTGAACACCACACACTGTACCGCCAAACCTGTTAGATCTATGTTTTTTTTTTTTTGTCTCCATGTGTGTGGCGTGTTGACTTCACGTGTGGCTGAACACCACACGCTGTACCGCCAAACCTGTTAGATCTATGTTTTTTTTGTGTCTCCATGTGTGTGGCTTGTTGACTTCACGTGTGGCTGAACACCACACACTGTACCACCAAACCTGTTAGATCTATGTTTTTTTTTTGTCTCCATGTGTGTGGCGTGTTGACTTCACGTGTGGCTGAACACCACACACTGTACCGCCAAACCTGTTAGATCTATGTTTTTTTTTGTCTCCATGTGTGTGGCTTGTTGACTTCACATGTGGCTGAACACCACACACTGTACCACCAAACCTGTTAGATCTATGATTTTTTTTTTTGTCTCCACGTGTGGCTTGTTGACTTCACGTGTGGCTGAACACCACACACTGTACCACCAAACCTGTTAGATCTATGTTTTTTTTGTTGTTTTTTGTCTCCACGTGTGTGGCGTGTTGACTTCACGTGTGGCTGAACACCACACACTGTACACCAAACCTGTTAGATCTGTTTTTTTTTTTGTCTCCATGTGTGTGGCATGTTGACTTCACGTGTGGCTGAACACCACACACTGTACCGCCAAACCTGTTAGATCTATGATTTTTTTTTTTTTTTTTTTTTTATCTCCACGTGTGTGGCTTGTTGACTTCACGTGTGGTTGAACACCACACACTGTACCGCCAAACATGTTAGATCTATGTTTTTTTTTTTTTGTCTCCATGTGTGTGGCGTGTTGACTTCACGTGTGGCTGAACACCACACACTGTACCGCCAAACCTGTTAGATCTATGTTTTGTTTTTTTGTCTCCATGTGTGTGGCGTGTTGACTTCACGTGTGGCTGAACACCACACACTGTACCGCCAAACCTGTTAGATCTATGTTTTGTTTGTTTTTTTTTTTTTGTCTCCACGTGTGTGGTTTGTTGACTTCACGTGTGGCTGAACACCACACACTGTACCGCCAAACATGTTAGATCTATGGTTTTTTTTTTTGGTTTTTTTTGTCTCCATGTGTGTGGCGTGTTGACTTCACGTGTGGCTGAACACCACACACTGTACCGCCAAACCTGTTAGATCTATGTTTTGTTTTTTTGTTTTTTGTCTCCACGTGTGTGGTTTGTTGACTTCACGTGTGGCTGAACACCACACACTGTACCACCAAACCTGTTAGATCTATGATTTATTTTTTTTATCTCCACGTGTGGCTGAACACCACACACTGTACCACCAAACCTGTTAGATCTATGATTTTTTTTTTTTTATCTCCACATGTGTGGCTTGTTGACTTCACGTGTGGCTGAACACCACACACTGTACCGCCAAACATGTTAGATCTATGTTTTTTTTTTTGTTTTTTTTTTCTCCATGTGTGTGGCGTGTTGACTTCACGTGTGGCTGAACACCACACACTGTACCGCCAAACCTGTTAGATCTATGTTTTTTTTTTTGTCTCCATGTGTGTGGCGTGTTGACTTCATGTGTGGCTGAACACCACACGCTGTACCGCCAAACCTGTTAGATCTATGTTTTGTTTTTTTTGTCTCCATGTGTGTGGCGTGTTGACTTCACGTGTGGCTGAACACCACACACTGTACCGCCAAACCTGTTAGATCTATGTTTTTTTTTTTGTCTCCATGTGTGTGGCGTGTTGACTTCACGTGTGGCTGAACACCACACACTGTACCGCCAAACCTGTTAGATCTATGTTTTGTTTTTTTTTTGTTTTTTGTCTCCACGTGTGTGGTTTGTTGACTTCACGTGTGGCTGAACACCACACACTGTACCACCAAACCTGTTAGATCTATGATTTATTTTTTTTATCTCCACGTGTGGCTGAACACCACACACTGTACCACCAAACCTGTTAGATCTATGATTTTTTTTTTTTATCTCCACGTGTGTGGCTTGTTGACTTCACGTGTGGCTGAACACCACACACTGTACCGCCAAACATGTTAGATCTATGTTTTTTTTTTGTTTTTTTTTTCTCCATGTGTGTGGCGTGTTGACTTCACGTGTGGCTGAACACCACACACTGTACCGCCAAACCTGTTAGATCTATGTTTTTTTTTTTTTGTCTCCATGTGTGTGGCGTGTTGACTTCATGTGTGGCTGAACACCACACGCTGTACCGCCAAACCTGTTAGATCTATGTTTTGTTTTTTTTGTCTCCATGTGTGTGGCGTGTTGACTTCACATGTGGCTGAACACCACACACTGTACCACCAAACCTGTTAGATCTATGATTTTTTTTTTTTTTATCTCCACGTGTGTGGCTTGTTGACTTCACGTGTGGCTGAACACCACACACTGTACCGCCAAACCTGTTAGATCTATGTTTTTTTTTTTTTGTCTCCATGTGTGTGGCGTGTTGACTTCACGTGTGGCTGAACACCACACACTGTACCACCAAACCTGTTCTGTTTTTTTGTTTTTTTTTTTGTCTCCATGTGTGTGGCGTGTTGACTTCACGTGTGGCTGAACACCACACACTGTACCGCCAAACCTGTTAGATCTATGTTTTTTTTTTTTTTTTTTTTGTCTCCATGTGTGTGGCGTGTTGACGTCACGTGTGGCTGAACACCACACACTGTACCGCCAAACCTGTTAGATCTATGTTTTTTTTTTTTTTTGTCTCCACGTGTGTGGTTTGTTGACTTCACGTGTGGCTGAACACCACACACTGTACCACCAAACCTGTTAGATCTATGTTTTTTTTTTTTTTTTTTATCTCCATGTGTGTGGCTTGTTGACTTCACGTGTGGCTGAACACCACACACTGTACCGCCAAACATGTTAGATCTGTTTTTTTTGTTTTTTTTGTCTCCATGTGTGTGGCGTGTTGACGTCACGTGTGGCTGAACACCACACACTGTACCGCCAAACCTGTTAGATCTATGTTTTGTTTGTTTTTTCTTTTGTCTCCACGTGTGTGGTTTGTTGACTTCACGTGTGGCTGAACACCACACACTGTACCACCAAACCTGTTAGATCTATGATTTTTTTTTTTTATCTCCACATGTGTGGCTTGTTGACTTCACGTGTGGCTGAACACCACACACTGTACCGCCAAACATGTTAGATCTATGTTTTGGTTTTTTTTGTCTCCATGTGTGTGGCGTGTTGACTTCACGTGTGGCTGAACACCACACACTGTACCGCCAAACCTGTTAGATCTATGTTTTTTTTTTTTGTTTTTTTTTTTCTCCGTGTGTGGCGTGTTGACTTCACGTGTGGCTGAACACCACACACTGTACCGCCAAACCTGTTAGATCTATGTTTTTTTTTTTTGTCTCCATGTGTGTGGCGTGTTGACTTCACGTGTGGCTGAACACCACACGCTGTACCGCCAAACCTGTTAGATCTATGTTTTTTTTGTGTCTCCATGTGTGTGGCTTGTTGACTTCACGTGTGGCTGAACACCACACACTGTACCACCAAACCTGTTAGATCTATGTTTTTTTTTGTCTCCATGTGTGTGGCGTGTTGACTTCACGTGTGGCTGAACACCACACACTGTACCGCCAAACCTGTTAGATCTATGTTTTTTTTTGTCTCCATGTGTGTGGCTTGTTGACTTCACATGTGGCTGAACACCACACACTGTACCACCAAACCTGTTAGATCTATGATTTTTTTTTTTGTCTCCACGTGTGGCTTGTTGACTTCACGTGTGGCTGAACACCACACACTGTACCACCAAACCTGTTAGATCTATGTTTTTTTTGTTGTTTTTTGTCTCCATGTGTGTGGCATGTTGACTTCACGTGTGGCTGAACACCACACACTGTACCGCCAAACCTGTTAGATCTATGATTTTTTTTTTTTTTTTTTTTTTTATCTCCACGTGTGTGGCTTGTTGACTTCACGTGTGGTTGAACACCACACACTGTACCGCCAAACATGTTAGATCTATGTTTTTTTTTTTTTTGTCTCCATGTGTGTGGCGTGTTGACTTCACGTGTGGCTGAACACCACACACTGTACCGCCAAACCTGTTAGATCTATGTTTTGTTTTTTTGTCTCCATGTGTGTGGCGTGTTGACTTCACGTGTGGCTGAACACCACACACTGTACCGCCAAACCTGTTAGATCTATGTTTTGTTTGTTTTTTTTTTTTTTGTCTCCACGTGTGTGGTTTGTTGACTTCACGTGTGGCTGAACACCACACACTGTACCGCCAAACATGTTAGATCTATGGTTTTTTTTTTTGGTTTTTTTTGTCTCCATGTGTGTGGCGTGTTGACGTCACGTGTGGCTGAACACCACACACTGTACCGCCAAACCTGTTAGATCTATGTTTTGTTTTTTTGTTTTTTGTCTCCACGTGTGTGGTTTGTTGACTTCACGTGTGGCTGAACACCACACACTGTACCACCAAACCTGTTAGATCTATGATTTATTTTTTTTATCTCCACGTGTGGCTGAACACCACACACTGTACCACCAAACCTGTTAGATCTATGATTTTTTTTTTTTTATCTCCACATGTGTGGCTTGTTGACTTCACGTGTGGCTGAACACCACACACTGTACCGCCAAACATGTTAGATCTATGTTTTTTTTTTGTTTTTTTTTTTCTCCATGTGTGTGGCGTGTTGACTTCACGTGTGGCTGAACACCACACACTGTACCGCCAAACCTGTTAGATCTATGTTTTTTTTTTTGTCTCCATGTGTGTGGCGTGTTGACTTCATGTGTGGCTGAACACCACACGCTGTACCGCCAAACCTGTTAGATCTATGTTTTGTTTTTTTTGTCTCCATGTGTGTGGCGTGTTGACTTCACGTGTGGCTGAACACCACACACTGTACCGCCAAACCTGTTAGATCTATGTTTTTTTTTTTGTCTCCATGTGTGTGGCGTGTTGACTTCACGTGTGGCTGAACACCACACACTGTACCGCCAAACCTGTTAGATCTATGTTTTGTTTTTTTTTGTTTTTTGTCTCCACGTGTGTGGTTTGTTGACTTCACGTGTGGCTGAACACCACACACTGTACCACCAAACCTGTTAGATCTATGATTTATTTTTTTTATCTCCACGTGTGGCTGAACACCACACACTGTACCACCAAACCTGTTAGATCTATGATTTTTTTTTTTATCTCCACGTGTGTGGCTTGTTGACTTCACGTGTGGCTGAACACCACACACTGTACCGCCAAACATGTTAGATCTATGTTTTTTTTTTGTTTTTTTTTTCTCCATGTGTGTGGCGTGTTGACTTCACGTGTGGCTGAACACCACACACTGTACCGCCAAACCTGTTAGATCTATGTTTTTTTTTTTTTGTCTCCATGTGTGTGGCGTGTTGACTTCATGTGTGGCTGAACACCACACGCTGTACCGCCAAACCTGTTAGATCTATGTTTTGTTTTTTTTGTCTCCATGTGTGTGGCGTGTTGACTTCACATGTGGCTGAACACCACACACTGTACCACCAAACCTGTTAGATCTATGATTTTTTTTTTTTTTATCTCCACGTGTGTGGCTTGTTGACTTCACGTGTGGCTGAACACCACACACTGTACCGCCAAACCTGTTAGATCTATGTTTTTTTTTTTTTGTCTCCATGTGTGTGGCGTGTTGACTTCACGTGTGGCTGAACACCACACACTGTACCACCAAACCTGTTCTGTTTTTTTGTTTTTTTTTTGTCTCCATGTGTGTGGCGTGTTGACTTCACGTGTGGCTGAACACCACACACTGTACCGCCAAACCTGTTAGATCTATGTTTTTTTTTTTTTTTTTTTTTGTCTCCATGTGTGTGGCGTGTTGACGTCACGTGTGGCTGAACACCACACACTGTACCGCCAAACCTGTTAGATCTATGTTTTTTTTTTTTTTTGTCTCCACGTGTGTGGTTTGTTGACTTCACGTGTGGCTGAACACCACACACTGTACCACCAAACCTGTTAGATCTATGATTTATTTTTTTTATCTCCACGTGTGGCTGAACACCACACACTGTACCACCAAACCTGTTAGATCTATGTTTTTTTTTTTGTCTCCATGTGTGTGGCGTGTTGACTTCACGTGTGGCTGAACACCACACACTGTACCGCCAAACCTGTTAGATCTATGTTTTTTTTTTTTTTTTGTCTCCATGTGTGTGGCGTGTTGACTTCACGTGTGGCTGAACACCACACACTGTACCACCAAACCTGTTAGATCTATGTTTTTTTTGTTTTTTTTTTTTGTCTCCATGTGTGTGGCGTGTTGACTTCACGTGTGGCTGAACACCACACACTGTACCGCCAAACCTGTTAGATCTATGTTTTGTTTTTTGTTTTTTTTGTCTCCACGTGTGTGGTTTGTTGACTTCACGTGTGGCTGAACACCACACACTGTACCACCAAACCTGTTGGATGTATGATTTTTTTTTTTTTTTTTTTTATCTCCACGTGTGTGGCTTGTTGACTTCACGTGTGGCTGAACACCACACACTGTACCGCCAAACATGTTAGATCTATGGTTTTTTTTTTGGGGGTTTTTTTGTCTCCATGTGTGTGGCGTGTTGACTTCACGTGTGGCTGAACACCACACACTGTACCACCAAACCTGTTAGATCTATGTTTTTTTTTTTTTTTTTTTTTTGTCTCCATGTGTGTGGCGTGTTGACTTCACGTGTGGCTGAACACCACACACTGTACCACCAAACCTGTTAGATCTATGATTTATTTTTTTTATCTCCACGTGTGGCTGAACACCACACACTGTACCACCAAACCTGTTAGATCTATGTTTTTTTTTTGTTTTTTTTTGTCTCCATGTGTGTGGCGTGTTGACTTCACGTGTGGCTGAACACCACACACTGTACCACCAAACCTGTTAGATCTATGATTTATTTTTTTTATCTCCACGTGTGGCTGAACACCACACACTGTACCACCAAACCTGTTAGATCTATGTTTTTTTTTTGTCTCCATGTGTGTGGCGTGTTGACTTCACGTGTGGCTGAACACCACACGCTGTACCGCCAAACCTGTTAGATCTATGTTTTTTTTTTGTCTCCATGTGTGTGGCGTGTTGACTTCACGTGTGGCTGAACACCACACACTGTACCGCCAAACCTGTTAGATCTATGTTTTTTTTTTTTTTTTTTTTTTGTCTCCATGTGTGTGGCGTGTTGACTTCACGTGTGGCTGAACACCACACACTGTACCACCAAACCTGTTAGATCTATGATTTATTTTTTTTATCTCCACGTGTGGCTGAACACCACACACTGTACCACCAAACCTGTTAGATCTATGTTTTTTTTTTGTCTCCATGTGTGTGGCGTGTTGACTTCACGTGTGGCTGAACACCACACGCTGTACCGCCAAACCTGTTAGATCTATGTTTTTTGTGTGTCTCCATGTGTGTGGCTTGTTGACTTCACGTGTGGCTGAACACCACACACTGTACCACCAAACCTGTTAGATCTATGTTTTTTTTTTTGTCTCCATGTGTGTGGCGTGTTGACTAAACGTGTGGCTGAACACCACACATTGTACCGCCAAACCTGTTAGATCTATGTTTTTTTTTGTGTCTCCATGTGTGTGGCTTGTTGACTTCACGTGTGGCTGAACACCACACACTGTACCGCCAAACCTGTTAGATCGATGTTTTTTTTGTTGTTTTTTTTTTGTCTCCACGTGTGTGGCCTGTTGACTTCACGTGTGGCTGAACACCACACACTGTACACCAAACCTGTTAGATCTATGTTTTGTTTTGTCTCCATGTGTGTGGCGTGTTGACTTCACGTGTGGCTGAACACCACACACTGTACCGCCAAACCTGTTAGATCTATGATTTTTTTTTTTTTTTTATCTCCACGTGTGTGGCGTGTTGACTTCACGTGTGGCTGAACACCACACACTGTACTGCCAAACCTGTTAGATCTATGTTTTGTTTTTTTGTCTCCACGTGTGTGGCATGTTGACTTCACGTGTGGCTGAACACCACACACTGTACCGCCAAACCTGTTAGATCTATGTTTTGTTTGTTTTTTCTTTTGTCTCCACGTGTGTGGTTTGTTGACTTCACGTGTGGCTGAACACCACACACTGTACCGCCAAACCTGTTAGATCTATGATTTTTTTTTTTTTATCTCCACGTGTGTGGCGTGTTGACTTCACGTGTGGCTGAACACCACACACTGTACCGCCAAACCTGTTAGATCTATGTTTTGTTTTTTTGTCTCCACGTGTGTGGCTTGTTGACTTCACGTGTGGCTGAACACCACACACTGTACCGCCAAACCTGCTAGATCGTTTTTTTTTTTTTATCTCCACGTGTGTGGCGTGTTGACTTCACGTGTGGCTGAACACCACACACTGTACCGCCAAACCTGTTAGATCTATGTTTTGTTCTGTTTTTTTTTTTTATCTCCACGTGTGTGGCATGTTGACTTCACGTGTGGCTGAACACCACACACTGTACCGACAAACCTGTTAGATCTATGATTTTTATTTTTTTTTTATCTCCACGTGTGTGGCATGTTGACTTCACGTGTGGCTGAACACTACACACTGTACCGCCAAACCTGTTAGATTTATTTTTTTTTGTCTCCACGTGTGTGGCTTGTTGACTTCACGTGTGGCTGAACACCACACACTGTACCGCCAAACCTGCTAGATCTGTTTTTTTTTGTCTCCACGTGTGTGGCGTGTTGACTTCACGTGTGGCTGAACACCACACACTGTGCCGACAAACCTGTTAGATCTATGTTTTGTTTTTTTTTGTCTCCACGTGTGTGGCGTGTTAACTTCACATGTGGCTGAACACCACACACTGTACCACCAAACCTGTTAGATCTATGATTTTTTTATTTTTATCTCCACGTGTGTGGCTTGTTGACTTCACGTGTGGCTGAACACCACACACTGTACCGCCAAACCTGTTAGATCTATGTTTTGTTTTGTTTTTTGTCTCCATGTGTGTGGCGTGTTGACTTCACGTGTGGCTGAACACCACACGCTGTACCACCAAACCTGTTAGATCTATGTTTTGTTTTTTTTGCCTCCACGTGTGTGGCGTGTTGACTTCACATGTGGCTGAACACCACACACTGTACCACCAAACCTGTTAGATCTATGATTTTTTTTTATTTTTATCTCCACGTGTGTGGCTTGTTGACTTCACGTGTGGCTGAACACCACACACTGTACCACCAAACCTGTTAGATCTATGTTTTGTTTTTTTTTTGTCTCCATGTGTGTGGCGTGTTGACTTCACGTGTGGCTGAACACCACACGCTGTACCGCCAAACCTGTTAGATCTATGTTTTTTGTGTGTCTCCATGTGTGTGGCTTGTTGACTTCACGTGTGGCTGAACACCACACACTGTACCACCAAACCTGTTTATTCTATGTTTTTTTTTTTGTCTCCATGTGTGTGGCGTGTTGACTTCACGTGTGGCTGAACACCACACATTGTACCGCCAAACCTGTTAGATCTATGTTTTTTTTTTGTGTCTCCATGTGTGTGGCTTGTTGACTTCACGTGTGGCTGAACACCACACACTGTACCACCAAACCTGTTAGATCTATGATTTTTTTTTTTATCTCCACATGTGTGGCTTGTTGACTTCACGTGTGGCTGAACACCACACACTGTACCGCCAAACCTGTTAGATCTATGTTTTTTTTTTTTTGTCTCCACGTGTGTGGCTTGTTGACTTCACGTGTGGCTGAACACCACACACTGTACCGCCAAACCTGCTAGATCTGTTTTTTTTTTTTTATCTCCACGTGTGTGGCGTGTTGACTTCACGTGTGGCTGAACACCACACACTGTACACCAAACCTGTTAGATCTATGTTTTGTTTTGTCTCCATGTGTGTGGCGTGTTGACTTCACGTGTGGCTGAACACCACACACTGTACCGCCAAACCTGTTAGATCTATGATTTTTTTTTTTTTTTATCTCCACGTGTGTGGCGTGTTGACTTCACGTGTGGCTGAACACCACACACTGTACTGCCAAACCTGTTAGATCTATGTTTTGTTTTTTTGTCTCCACGTGTGTGGCATGTTGACTTCACGTGTGGCTGAACACCACACACTGTACCGCCAAACCTGTTAGATCTATGTTTTGTTTGTTTTTTCTTTTGTCTCCACGTGTGTGGTTTGTTGACTTCACGTGTGGCTGAACACCACACACTGTACCGCCAAACCTGTTAGATCTATGATTTTTTTTTTTTTATCTCCACGTGTGTGGCGTGTTGACTTCACGTGTGGCTGAACACCACACACTGTACCGCCAAACCTGTTAGATCTATGTTTTGTTTTTTTGTCTCCACGTGTGTGGCTTGTTGACTTCACGTGTGGCTGAACACCACACACTGTACCGCCAAACCTGCTAGATCGTTTTTTTTTTTTTTATCTCCACGTGTGTGGCGTGTTGACTTCACGTGTGGCTGAACACCACACACTGTACCGCCAAACCTGTTAGATCTATGTTTTGTTCTGTTTTTTTTTTTGTCTCCACGTGTGTGGCGTGTTGACTTCACGTGTGGCTGAACACCACACATTGTACCGACAAACCTGTTAGATCTATGATTTTTTTTTTTTTTATCTCCAAGTGTGTGGCATGTTGACTTCACGTGTGGCTGAACACCACACACTGTACCGACAAACCTGTTAGATCTATGATTTTTATTTTTTTTTTATCTCCACGTGTGTGGCATGTTGACTTCACGTGTGGCTGAACACTACACACTGTACCGCCAAACCTGTTAGATTTATTTTTTTTTGTCTCCACGTGTGTGGCTTGTTGACTTCACGTGTGGCTGAACACCACACACTGTACCGCCAAACCTGCTAGATCTGTTTTTTTTTGTCTCCACGTGTGTGGCGTGTTGACTTCACGTGTGGCTGAACACCACACACTGTACCACCAAACCTGTTAGATCTATGTTTTGTTTTTTTTGCCTCCACGTGTGTGGCGTGTTGACTTCACGTGTGGCTGAACACCACACACTGTGCCGACAAACCTGTTAGATCTATGTTTTGTTTTTTTTTGTCTCCACGTGTGTGGCGTGTTAACTTCACATGTGGCTGAACACCACACACTGTACCACCAAACCTGTTAGATCTATGATTTTTTTTATTTTTATCTCCACGTGTGTGGCTTGTTGACTTCACGTGTGGCTGAACACCACACACTGTACCGCCAAACCTGTTAGATCTATGTTTTGTTTTGTTTTTTGTCTCCATGTGTGTGGCGTGTTGACTTCACGTGTGGCTGAACACCACACGCTGTACCACCAAACCTGTTAGATCTATGTTTTGTTTTTTTTTGCCTCCACGTGTGTGGCGTGTTGACTTCACGTGTGGCTGTACACCACACACTGTACCGACAAACCTGTTAGATCTATGTTTTGTTATTTTTTGTCTCCACGTGTGTGGCGTGTTGACTTCACATGTGGCTGAACACCACACACTGTACCACCAAACCTGTTAGATCTATGATTTTTTTTTATTTTTATCTCCACGTGTGTGGCTTGTTGACTTCACGTGTGGCTGAACACCACACACTGTACCACCAAACCTGTTAGATCTATGTTTTGTTTTTTTTTTGTCTCCATGTGTGTGGCGTGTTGACTTCACGTGTGGCTGAACACCACACGCTGTACCGCCAAACCTGTTAGATCTATGTTTTTTGTGTGTCTCCATGTGTGTGGCTTGTTGACTTCACGTGTGGCTGAACACCACACACTGTACCACCAAACCTGTTTATTCTATGTTTTTTTTTTTGTCTCCATGTGTGTGGCGTGTTGACTTCACGTGTGGCTGAACACCACACATTGTACCGCCAAACCTGTTAGATCTATGTTTTTTTTTGTGTCTCCATGTGTGTGGCTTGTTGACTTCACGTGTGGCTGAACACCACACACTGTACCACCAAACCTGTTAGATCTATGATTTTTTTTTTATCTCCACATGTGTGGCTTGTTGACTTCACGTGTGGCTGAACACCACACACTGTACCGCCAAACCTGTTAGATCTATGTTTTTTTTTTTTTGTCTCCACGTGTGTGGCTTGTTGACTTCACGTGTGGCTGAACACCACACACTGTACCGCCAAACCTGCTAGATCTGTTTTTTTTTTTTTATCTCCACGTGTGTGGCGTGTTGACTTCACGTGTGGCTGAACACCACACACTGTACCGCCAAACCTGTTAGATCTATGTTTTGTTCTGTTTTTTTTTTTGTCTCCACGTGTGTGGCGTGTTGACTTCACGTGTGGCTGAACACCACACACTGTACCGACAAACCTGTTAGATCTATGATTTTTTTTTATTTTTATCTCCACGTGTGTGGCATGTTGACTTCACGTGTGGCTGAACACCACACACTGTACCGACAAACCTGTTAGATCTATTTTTTTTTTTTTTTTTTTTTTTTTTTTTTTTGACTCCACGTGTGTGGCTTGTTGACTTCACGTGTGGCTGAACACCACACACTGTACCGCCAAACCTGCTAGATCTGTTTTTTTTTGTCTCCACGTGTGTGGCGTGTTGACTTCACGTGTGGCTGAACACCACACACTGTGCTGCCAAACCTGTTAGATCTATGTTTTGTTTTTTTGTCTCCACGTGTGGCATGTTGACTTCACGTGTGGCTGAACACCACACACTGTACCACCAAACCTGTTAGATCTATGATTTTTTTTTTTTATCTCCACGTGTGTGGCTTGTTGACTTCACGTGTGGCTGAACACCACACGCTGTGCTGCCAAACCTGTTAGATCTATGTTTTGTTTTTTTGCCTCCACGTGTGTGGCGTGTTGACTTCATGTGTGGCTGAACACCACACACTGTACCGACAAACCTGTTAGATCTATGTTTTGTTTTTTTTTGCCTCCACGTGTGTGGCGTGTTGACTTCACATGTGGCTGAACACCACACACTGTACCACCAAACCTGTTAGATCTATGATTTTTTTTTTTATCTCCACATGTGTGGCTTGTTGACTTCACGTGTGGCTGAACACCACACACTGTACCGCCAAACCTGTTAGATCTATGTTTTTTTTGTTGTTTTTTTTTTGTCTCCACGTGTGTGGCGTGTTGACTTCACGTGTGGCTGAACACCACACACTGTACACCAAACCTGTTAGATCTATGTTTTTTTTTTTTGTCTCCATGTGTGTGGCGTGTTGACTTCACGTGTGGCTGAACACCACACACTGTACCGCCAAACCTGTTAGATCTATGATTTTTTTTTTTTTAATCTCCACGTGTGTGGCGTGTTGACTTCACGTGTGGCTGAACACCACACACTGTACTGCCAAACCTGTTAGATCTATGTTTTGTTTTTTTGTCTCCACGTGTGTGGCATGTTGACTTCACGTGTGGCTGAACACCACACACTGTACCGTCAAACCTGTTAGATCTATGTTTTGTTCTGTTTTTTTTTTGTCTCCACATGTGTGGCGTGTTGACTTCACGTGTGGCTGAACACCACACACTGTACCGACAAACCTGTTAGATCTATGATTTTTTTTTTTTTTTTTTTTTTTATCTCCACGTGTGTGGCATGTTGACTTCACGTGTGGCTGAACACCACACACTGTACCGCCAAACCTGTTAGATCTATGTTTTTTTTTTTTTTTTTTTTTTTTTTTTGTCTCCACGTGTGTGGCGTGTTGACTTCACGTGTGGCTGAACACCACACACTGTACCGCCAAACCTGTTAGATCTATGTTTTTTTTTTTTTTTTTTTTTTTTTTTGTCTCCACATGTGTGGCGTGTTGACTTCACGTGTGGCTGAACACCACACACTGTACCGACAAACCTGTTAGATCTATGATTTTTTTTTTTTTTTTTTTTTTTATCTCCACGTGTGTGGCATGTTGACTTCACGTGTGGCTGAACACCACACACTGTACCGCCAAACCTGTTAGATCTATGTTTTTTTTTTTTTTTTTTTTTTTTTTTGTCTCCACGTGTGTGGCGTGTTGACTTCACGTGTGGCTGAACACCACACACTGTACCGCCAAACCTGTTAGATCTATGTTTTTTTTTTTTTTTTGTTTTTTTTTTTGTCTCCACATGTGTGGCGTGTTGACTTCACGTGTGGCTGAACACCACACACTGTACCGCCAAACCTGTTAGATCTATGATTTTTTTTTTTTTTATCTCCACGTGTGTGGCGTGTTGACTTCACGTGTGGCTGAACACCACACACTGTACTGCCAAACCTGTTAGATCTATGTTTTGTTTTTTTGTCTCCACGTGTGTGGCATGTTGACTTCACGTGTGGCTGAACACCACACACTGTACCGTCAAACCTGTTAGATCTATGTTTTGTTCTGTTTTTTTTTTGTCTCCACATGTGTGGCGTGTTGACTTCACGTGTGGCTGAACACCACACACTGTACCGACAAACCTGTTAGATCTATGATTTTTTTTTTTTTTTTTTTTTTATCTCCACGTGTGTGGCATGTTGACTTCACGTGTGGCTGAACACCACACACTGTACCGCCAAACCTGTTAGATCTATGTTTTTTTTTTTTTTTTTTTTTTTTTTTTGTCTCCACGTGTGTGGCTTGTTGACTTCAGGTGTGGCTGAACACCACACACTGTACCGCCAAACCTGCTAGATCTGGTTTTTTTTGTCTCCACGTGTGTGGCGTGTTGACTTCACGTGTGGCTGAACACCACACACTGTACCGCCAAACCTGCTAGATCTGTTTTTTTTTTTGTCTCCACGTGTGTGGCGTGTTGACTTCACGTGTGGCTGAACACCACACACTGTGCTGCCAAACCTGTTAGATCTATGTTTTGTTTTTTTGTCTCCACGTGTGTGGCGTGTTGACTTCACGTGTGGCTGAACACCACACACTGTACCACCAAACCTGTTAGATCTATGATTTTTTTTTTTTTTTTTATCTCCACGTGTGTGGCTTGTTGACTTCACGTGTGGCTGAACACCACACACTGTGCTGCCAAACCTGTTAGATCTATGTTTTGTTTTTTTGTCTCCACGTGTGTGGCGTGTTGACTTCACGTGTGGCTGAACACCACACACTGTACCACCAAACCTGTTAGCTCTATGTTTTGTTCTGTTTTTTTTTTTTGTCTCCACGTGTGTGGCGTGTTGACTTCACGTGTGGCTGAACACCACACACTGTACCACCAAACCTGTTAGATCTCTGATTTTTTTTTTTTTTTTTTTTTTTTATCTTCACGTGTGTGGCAACCTACAGATAATTTTAAAATCCTGCCGTGTGAACCAGGCATTACCTGATTAAAATCCCCCCAATAATTATGTAAGTATCCCCCACTTGTTTTGCCACATTGCAAATATTAGAAAAGAAATGGTTAGAGTCTGTGTTTGGTGCGATATATGAATGAGAGAGTATCTGCTACCAAACAGATGTGCGCTCACTGCCGCCCACGTGCCGTATCTGTCCCATAGTTGTTTGTGTATTCAATTGAATATAGGTTGAAGAGGATTTTCAAATCATGGTATTCTGTTTTTATTTACATTTTACACAACGTAACAACTTCATTGGAATTGGCGTTGTATATGATTTGCTTCACCCTTTTGGCCACACGGGGTCACTGTTGTTCTTTTTATGAGTTTTGTTATTCATCTGTGTGCCGAATAAATAAAAATAAAATTCATTCACAGTTAAATACAACACTTTGGTTTGAACTGTGGCCTTCCAAAAGGATTTAACAATATGGTTTCAGTGTATACACCCTTCAGTGATTGAAATTATCCCCCAATCTCAATTCTCTTTTGTACCCCTTTCCCCTACCCCTTCGCAACAAGGGGTAAGGTAAAGGATTATGCCTGTAGCCCTATGAATTGAGACACCCCAACCACCTTACAGGGAAAAAAAAAACTTTTACTGAAATAAATCAACTTTTTCATGATATTCTAATTATATGATCAGCACCTGTATGTATGTTTTGGCCTGCATCTAGTTCTGTTAACCTGATATTTCTTTTTCAAATTCTCCCACTTTTTGCATCCAGCCCCATTTCCTTTAGAAATTTCCTTGACAAATAATAGTTTATCAGGACATCAGGTTATGTGTCACACATATACATGTGCGCCTGTATATATTTTCCAACTTACTCCCATTGATGAAACGTCTCCTCATGTTCTGCCTCATTTTCTTATTAGGAGTCGAGTGTGTTCCGGGCTCCCTGTTTGTTTACTAAATACACACGTGTTACAGACCTTGAAATCCAACAGCAGGGGGCGCGATTCCCAATCCTTCCCAAGGCGTGCTCACAGGCGAATGACGTCACCGACAGGCGTGGAAAAACTCACGCATGCGCACGAGGGTTCAAGCATGTCTGATGTAAAAACATATGAATGAAATCCATATAGTTTTTGATAAAAATAAAAAGGACCGTTACTTTGACAGACCTCGTAAGCTTTAGCAAAAAGGAAAGTTTTAAGCCTAATCTTAAAAGTAGAGAGGGTGTCTGTCTCCCTGATCTGAATTGGGAGCTGGTTCGACAGGAGAGGAGCCTGAAAGCTGAAGGCTCTGCCTCCCATTCTACTCTTACAAACCCTAGGAACTACAAGTAAGCCTGCAGTCTGAGAGCAAAGCGCTCTATTGGGGTGATATGGTACTACGAGGTCCCTAAGATAAGATGGGACCTGATTATTCAAAACCTTATAAGTAAGAAGAAGAAATTTAAATTCTATTCTAGAATTAACAGGAAGCCAATGAAGAGAGGCCAATATGGGTGAAATATGCTCTCTCCTTCTAGTCCCCGTCAGTACTCTAGCTGCAGCATTTTGAATTAACTGAAGGCTTTTCAGGGAACTTTTAGGACAACCTGATAATAATGAATTACAATAGTCCAGCCTAGAGGAAATAAATGCATGAATTAGTTTTTCAGCATCACTCTGAGACAAGACCTTTCTAATTTTAGAGATATTGCGCAAATGCAAAAAAGCAGTCCTGCATATTTGCTTAATATGCGCATTGAAGGACATATCCTGATCAAAAATAACTCCAAGATTTCTCACAGTATTACTAGAGGTTAGGGTAATGCCATCCAGAGTAAGGATCTGGTTAGACACCATGTTTCTAAGATTTGTGGGGCCAAGTACAATAACTTCAGTTTTATCTGAATTTAAAAGCAGGAAATTGGAGGTCATCCATGTCTTTATGTCTGTAAGACATTCCTGCAGTTTAACTAATTGGTGTGTGTCCTCTGGCTTCATGGACAGATAAAGCTGGGTATCATCTGCGTAACAATGAAAATTTAAGCAATGCTTTCTAATAATACTGCCTAAGGCCTCTACTGGTGGTTGGCTCTCACTGCAGTATTGTATCACTTCCTGTTCCGGAGCACAGCGGTGTTTTTCTGTATCTGTTAGCTGTTTAATCTGCGCAGTTAGATTGATCTAGTTATCTAGATTACGATTTGTTTCCCAGTGTAATCTTTACGTGCCTTAACTAAAGCACTCCTTCTGCTGAATCACCTCTAAATTATTTACACATTATTCACTTTGCGTGTTTTTAGGAATCCGCTAGCTTAGCGTAGCTACTAGCTCTTAGTCGATTTAGCATGGCGGCTTCTCCTGTCTCTCCCGCACTTTTCTGCTCTGGGTGTAAAATGTTTAGTTATTCCTCGGCCTCCTTTAGCAGTAACGGTACTTGTAATAAGTGTAGCTTATTCGTACCTTTGGAGGCCAGGTTGGGCGAATTGGAGACTCGGCTCCGCACCGTGGAAAATTCTACAGCTAGCCAGGCCCCTGTAGTCGGTGCGGACCAAGGTAGCTTAGCCGCCATTAGTTCCCCCCTGGCAGATCCCGAGCAGCCGGGAAAGCAGGCCGACTGGGTGACTGTGAGGAGGAAGCGTAGCCCCAAACAGAAGCCCCGTGTACACCGCCAACCCGTTCACATCTCTAACCGTTTTTCCCCACTCGACGACACACCCGCCGAGGATCAAACTCTGGTTATTGGCGACTCTGTTTTGAGAAATGTGAAGTTAGCGACACCAGCAACCATAGTCAATTGTCTTCTGGGGGCCAGAGCAGGCGACATTGAAGGAAATTTGAAACTGCTGGCTAAGGCTAAGCGTAAATTTGGTAAGATTGTAATTCACATCGGCAGTAATGACACCCGGTTACGCCAATCGGAGGTCACTAAAATTAACATTAAATCGGTGTGTAACTTTGCAAAAACAATGTCGGACTCTGTAGTTTTCTCTGGGCCCCTCCCCAATCTGACCGGGAGTGACATGTTTAGCCGCATGTTCTCCTTGAATTGCTGGCTGTCTGAGTGGTGTCCAAAAAATGAGGTGGGCTTCATAGATAATTGGCAAAGCTTCTGGGGAAAACCTGGTCTTGTTAGGAGAGACGGCATCCATCCCACTTTGGATGGAGCAGCTCTCATTTCTAGAAATCTGGCCAATTTTCTTAAATCCTCCAAACCGTGACTATCCAGGGTTGGGACCAGGAAGCAGAGTTGTAGTCTTACACACCTCTCTGCAGCTTCTCTCCCCCTGCCATCCCGTCATTACCCCATCTCCGTAGAGACGGTGCCTGCTCCCAGACTACCAATAACCAGCAAAAATCTATTTAAGCATAAAAATTCAAAAAGAAAAAATAATATAGCACCTTCAACTGCACCACAGACTAAAACAGTTAAATGTGGTCTGTTAAACATTAGGTCTCTCTCTTCTAAGTCCCTGTTAGTAAATGATATAATAATTGATCAACATATTGATTTATTCTGCCTTACAGTAACCTGGTTACAGCAGGATGAATATGTTAGTTTAAATGAGTCAACACCCCCGAGTCACACTAACTGTCAGAATGCTCGTAGCACGGGCCGGGGCAGAGGATTAGCAGCAATCTTCCATTCCAGCTTATTAATTAATCAAAAACCCAGACAGAGCTTTAATTCATTTGAAAGCTTGTCTCTTAGTCTTGTCCATCCAAATTGGAAGTCCCAAAAACCAGTTTTATTTGTTATTATCAATTTCCACCTGGTCGTTACTGAGAGTTTCTCTGTGAATTTTCAGACCTTTTGTCTGACTTAGTGCTTAGCTCAGATAAGATAATTATAGTGGGCGATTTTAACATCCACACAGATGCTGAGAATGACAGCCTCAACACTGCATTTAATCTATTATTAGACTCTATTGGCTTTGCTCAAAAAGTAAATGAGTCCACCCACCACTTTAATCATATCTTAGATCTTGTTCTGACTTATGGTATGGAAATAGAAGACTTAACAGTATTCCCTGAAAACTCCCTTCTGTCTGATCATTTCTTAATAACATTTACATTTACTCTGATGGACTACCCAGCAGTGGGGAATAAGTTTCATTACACTTGAAGTCTTTCAGAAAGCGCTGTAACTAGGTTTAAGGATATGATTCCTTCTTTATGTTCTCTAATGCCATATACCAACACAGTGCAGAGTAGCTACCTAAACTCTGTAAGGGAGATAGAGTATCTCGTCAATAGTTTTACATCCTCATTGAAGACAACTTTGGATGCTGTAGCTCCTCTGAAAAAGAGAGCTTTAAATCAGAAGTGTCTGACTCCGTGGTATAACTCACAAACTCGTAGCTTAAAGCAGATAACCCGTACGTTGGAGAGGAAATGGCGTCTCACTAATTTAGAAGATCTTCACTTAGCCTGGAAAAAGAGTCTGTTGCTCTATAAAAAAGCCCTCCGTAAAGCTAGGACATCTTTCTACTCATCACTAATTGAAGAAAATAAGAACAACCCCAGGTTTCTTTTCAGCACTGTAGCCAGGCTGACAAAGAGTCAGAGCTCTATTGAGCTGAGTATTCCATTAACTTTAACTAGTAATGACTTCATGACTTTCTTTGCTAACAAAATTTTAACTATTAGAGAAAAAATTACTCATAACCATCCCAAAGACGTATCGTTATCTTTGGCTGCTTTCAGTGATGCCGGTATTTGGTTAGACTCTTTCTCTCCGATTGTTCTGTCTGAGTTATTTTCATTAGTTACTTCATCCAAACCATCAACATGTTTATTAGACCCCATTCCTACCAGGCTGCTCAAGGAAGCCCTACCATTATTTAATGCTTCGATCTTAAATATGATCAATCTATCTTTGTTAGTTGGCTATGTACCACAGGCTTTTAAGGTGGCAGTAATTAAACCATTACTTAAAAAGCCATCACTTGACCCAGCTATCTTAGCTAATTATAGGCCAATCTCCAACCTTCCTTTTCTCTCAAAAATTCTTGAAAGGGTAGTTGTAAAACAGCTATCTGATCATCTGCAGAGGAATGGTCTATTTGAAGCGTTTCAGTCAGGTTTTAGAATTCATCATAGTACAGAAACAGCATTAGTGAAGGTTACAAATGATCTTCTTATGGCCTCGGACAGTGGACTCATCTCTGTGCTTGTTCTGTTAGACCTCAGTGCTGCTTTTGATACTGTTGACCATAAAATTTTATTACAGAGATTAGAGCATGCCATAGGTATTAAAGGCACTGCGCTGCGGTGGTTTGAATCATATTTGTCTAATAGATTACAATTTGTTCATGTAAATGGGGAATCTTCTTCACAGACTAAGGTTAATTATGGAGTTCCACAAGGTTCTGTGCTAGGACCAATTTTATTCACTTTATACATGCTTCCCTTAGGCAGTATTATTAGACGGTATTGCTTAAATTTTCATTGTTACGCAGATGATACCCAGCTTTATCTATCCATGAAGCCAGAGGACACACACCGATTAGCTAAACTGCAGGATTGTCTTACAGACATAAAGACATGGATGACCTCTAATTTCCTGCTTTTAAACTCAGATAAAACTGAAGTTATTGTACTTGGCCCCACAAATCTTAGAAACATGGTGTCTAATCAGATCCTTACTCTGGATGGCATTACCCTGACCTCTAGTAATACTGTGAGAAATCTTGGAGTCATTTTTGATCAGGATATGTCATTCAAAGCGCATATTAAACAAATATGTAGGACTGCTTTTTTGCATTTATGCAATATCTCTAAAATCAGAAAGGTCTTGTCTCAGAGTGATGCTGAAAAACTAATTCATGCATTTATTTCCTCTAGGCTGGACTATTGTAATTCATTATTATCAGGTTGTCCTAAAAGTTCCCTAAAAAGCCTTCAGTTAATTCAAAATGCTGCAGCTAGAGTACTGACGGGGACTAGAAGGAGAGAGCATATCTCACCCATATTGGCCTCTCTTCATTGGCTTCCTGTTAATTCTAGAATAGAATTTAAAATTCTTCTTCTTACTTATAAGGTTTTGAATAATCAGGTCCCATCTTATCTTAGGGACCTCGTAGTACCATATCACCCCAATAGAGCGCTTCGCTCTCAGACTGCAGGCTTACTTGTAGTTCCTAGGGTTTGTAAGAGTAGAATGGGAGGCAGAGCCTTCAGCTTTCAGGCTCCTCTCCTGTGGAACCAGCTCCCAATTCAGATCAGGGAGACAGACACCCTCTCTACTTTTAAGATTAGGCTTAAAACTTTCCTTTTTGCTAAAGCTTATAGTTAGGGCTGGATCAGGTGACCCTGAACCATCCCTTAGTTATGCTGCTATAGACGTAGACTGCTGGGGGGTTCCCATGATGCACTGTTTCTTTCTCTTTTTGCTCTGTATGCACCACTCTGCATTTAATCATTAGTGATCGATCTCTGCTCCCCTCCACAGCATGTCTTTTTCCTGGTTCTCTCCCTCAGCCCCAACCAGTCCCAGCAGAAGACTGCCCCTCCCTGAGCCTGGTTCTGCTGGAGGTTTCTTCCTGTTAAAAGGGAGTTTTTCCTTCCCACTGTAGCCAAGTGCTTGCTCACAGGGGGTCGTTTTGACCGTTGGGGTTTTACATCATTATTGTATGGCCTTGCCTTACAATATAAAGTGCCTTGGGGCAACTGTTTGTTGTGATTTGGCGCTATATAAAAAAATTGATTGATTGATTGATTGATTAAGGGAAGCATGTATAAAGTGAATAAAATTGGTCCTAGCACAGAACCTTGTGGAACTCCATAATTAACCTTAGTCTGTGAAGAAGACTCCCCATTTACATGAACAAATTGTAATCTATTAGATAAATACGTGGTGTGTCCATAAAGTAACGGTCCTTTTTATTTTTTTTTTAAACTATATGGATTTCATTCATATGTTTTTACATCAGACATGCTTGAACCCTCGTGCGCATGCGTGAGTTTTTCCACGCCTGTCGGTGACGTCATTCGCCTGTGAGCACGCCTTGGGAAGGGGTGGTCCCACCCCCTCGTCAGCTTTTCATTGTCTTTTCCATCAGAATTTTTTCAGAAGCTGTTAGAGACTGGCACCTGGAAACCATTCGAAAAATTTATCTGGCTTTCGGTGAAAATTTTACGGGCTTCACAGAGAATAAGGACTTTAACTACAGCTGTAAGGACCCCTTTAAGGACGGTCGGTGCCCCGCGCTCTGAGCTGCGACGTCGCGGCACAAACCACTGGATCATTTCTAAGCTGATGGCTCTGTGGATACGAGACTGTCGTGTGCTCTTTCTCTGGTTATCACAAGAGTTGGACATCAGCCATTTTCCGGCAGATTTCACTTTTAACGAGATTTTGTCATGGAAAGCCGCGCGGAGGCTTCGCGCGTCACGACTGATTTGCTGATGAAGCGAGACAAAGGAACACCTCCGTTTCGGAGTGTTAGAGGACAGGTTTGGACATGCCTATCTCGGCTTTCAGTGCTTACCAGTCGAGTGAGTATAAGAGAACTTGTGGAGAGCTGGACATGTACCAACTTGTCCTCTAACACTCCGAAACGGAGGTGTTCCTTTGTCTCGCTTCATCAGCAATTTTTTCAATTCTGAAACCTGACTGAAACTCTTCAAATAGACCATTCCTCTGCAGATGATCAGTTAGCTGTTTTACAACTACCCTTTCAAGAATTTTTGAGAGAAAAGGAAGGTTGGAGATTGGCCTATAATTAGCTAAGATAGCTGGATCAAGTGATGGCTTTTTAAGTAATGGTTTAATTACTGCCACCTTAAAAGCCTGTGGTACATAGCCAACTAATAAGATTGTTCATATTTAAGATCGAAGCATTAATTAATGGTAGGGCTTCCTTGAGCAGCCTGGTAGGAATGGGGTCTAATAGACATGTTGATGGTTTTGAGGAAGTGACTAATGAAAATAACTCAGACAGAACAATCGGAGAGAAAGAGTCTAACCAAATACCGGCATCACTGAAAGCAGCCAAAGATAACGATATGTCTTTGGGATGGTTATGAGTAATTTTTTCTCTAATAGTTAAAATGTTATTAGCAAAGAAAGTCATGAAGTCATTACTAGTTAAAGTTAAAGGAATACTCGGCTCAATAGAGCTCTGACTCTTTGTCAGCCTGGCTACAGTGCTGAAAAGAAACCTGGGGTTGTTCTTATTTTCTTCAATTAGTGATGAGTAGTAAGATGTCCTAGCTTTATGGAGGGCTTTTTTATAGAGCAACAGATTCTTTTTCCAGGCTGTGATGAGTAGTAAGATGTCCTAGCTTTATGGAGGGCTTTTTTATAGAGCAACAGATTCTTTTTCCAGGCTGTGATGAGTAGTAAGATGTCCTAGCTTTATGGAGGGCTTTTTTTTATAGAGCAACAGATTCTTTTTCCAGGCTAAGTGAAGATCTTCTAAATTAGTGAGATGCCATTTCCTCTCCAACTTACGGGTTATCTGCTTCAAGCTACAAGTTTGTGAGTTATACCATGGAGTCAGGCACTTCTGATTTAAGGCTCTCTTTTTCAGAGGAGCTACAGCATCCAAAGTTGTGCTCAGTGAGGATGTAAAACTATTGACAAGATAATCTATCTCACTCACAGAGTTTAGGTAGCTACTCTGCACTGTGTTGGTAAATGGCATTGGAGAACATAACAAAGAAGGAATCATATCCTTAAACCTAGTTACAGCGCTTTCCGAAAGACTTCTACTGTAATGAAACTTATTCCCCACTGCTGGGTAGTCCATTAAAGTAAATGTAAATGTTATTAAGAAATGATCAGACAGAAGGGGGTTTTCAGGGAATACTTTTAAGTCTTCAATTTCCATACCATAAGTCAAATCAAGATCTAAAGTATGATTAAAGTGGTGGGTGGACTCATTTACATTTTGAGCAAAGCCAATTGAGTCTAATAATAGATTAAATGCAGTGTTGAGGCTGTCATTCTCAGCATCTATGTGGATGTTAAAATCGTCCACTATAATTATCTTATCTGAACTAAGCACTAAGTCAGACAAAAGGTCTGAAAATTCACAGAGAAACTCACAGTAACGACCAGGAGGATGATAGATAACAACAAATAAAACTGATTTTTGAGACTTCCAATTTGGATGGACAAGACTAAAAGTAAAGCTTTCAAATGAATTAAAGCTCTGTCTGGGTTTTTGATTAATTAATAAGCTGGAGTGGAAGATTGCTGCTAATCCTCCCCCTCGGCCTGTGCTATGAGCATTCTGGCAGTTAGTGTGACTCGGGGGTGTTGACTCATTTAAACTAACATATTCATCCTGCTGTAACCAGGTTTCTGTAAGGCAGAATAAATCAATATGTTGATCAATTATTATATCATTTACTAACAGGGACTTCGAAGAGATAGACCTAATGTTTAATAAACCACATTTAACTGTTTTAGTCAGTGGTGCAGTTGAAGGTGCTATATTATTTTTTCTTTTTGAATTTTTATGCTTAAATAGATTTTTACTGGTTGTTGGTGGTCTGGGAGCAGGCACCGTCTCTACGGGGATGGGGTATTGGGGGGATGGCAGGGGGAGAGAAGCTGCAGAGAGGTGTGTAAGACTACAACTCTGCTTCCTGGTCCCAACCCTGGATAGTCACGGTTTGGAGGGTTTAATAAAATTGGCCAGATTTCTAGAAATGAGAGCTGCTCCATCCAAAGTGGGATGGATGCTGTCTCTCCTAACAAGACCAGGTTTTCCCCAGAAGCTTTGCCAATTATCTATGAAGCCCACCTCATTTTTTGGACACCACTCAGACAGCCAGCAATTCAAGGAGAACATGCGGCTAAACATGTCACTCCCGGTCCGATTTGGGAGGGGCCCAGAGAAAAGTACAGAGTCCGACATTGTTTTTGCAAAGTTACACACTGATTCAATGTTAATTTTAGTGACCTCCGATTGGCGTAACCGGGTGTCATTACTGCCGACGTGAATTACAATCTTACCGAATTTACGCTTAGCCTTAGCCAGCAGTTTCAAATTTCCTTCAGTGTCGCCTGCTCTGGCCCCCGGAAGACAATTGACTATGGTTGCTGGTGTCGCTAACTTCACATTTCTCAAAACAGAGTCGCCAATAACCAGAGTTTGTTCCTCGGCGGGTGTGTCGCCGAGTGGGGAAAAACAGAAATGTGAACGGGTTGGTTTTGTACAGGGGGCTTGTGTTTAGGACTACGCTTCCTCCTCACAGTCACCCACCCAGCCTGATTTCCCGGCTGCTCGGGATCCACTGGGGGGCAGTTATGGGCGGCTAAGCTACCTTGGTCCGCACCGACTACAGGGCCCTGGCTAGTTGTAGGATTTTCCAAGGTGCGGAGCCGAGTCTCTAATTTGCCCAGCCTGGCCTCCAAAGCTTCGAATAAGCTACAGTTATTACAAGTACCGTTACTGCTAAAGGAGGCCAAGGAATAACTAAACATTTCACACCCAGAGCAGAGAAGTGCGGGAGAGACAGGAGAAGCCGCCATGCTAAACCGGCTAAGAGCTAGTAGCTGCGCTAAGCTAACAGATTCCTAAAAACACACAAAGTGAATAATGTGTAAATAATTTAGAGGTGAATTCAGCAGAGGGAGTGCTTTAGTTAAGGCACGTGAAGATTACACTGTGAAACAAATCTTTATCTAGTTATCTAGATCAATCTAACTACGCAGATTAAACAGCTAACAGATACAGCAAAACACCGCTGTGCTCCGGAACAGGAAGTGATACAATACCGCAGTGAGCACCAACCACCAGTAGAGGCAGTAGAGTAGCCGTCAGTCTGTCAGTTAGCTGTCAGAGCTGTATGTGCATTATAACGCCTCAGCGCACGAGCGAAGTTACGATATTCTTCAGAACGACAATATATGAGGTCTGTGGTGAAAAAAGCGGTCCTTTTTATTTTTTTCAAAAAATAAATATATTTGATTCATATGTTTTTACGTCAGACAAGCTTGAACCCTCGTGCGCATGCGTGAGTTTTTTCACGCGTGTCGGTGACGTCATTCGCCTGTGGGCAGGCCTTGAGTGAGGAGTGCTCCACCCCGCCCGTCGGAATCTCTTTGTCTGAATAGCCGCTGCGGACGGCGCGCGTTGCTTTATCAACATTTTTTCTGGACCTGTGAGGGATATCCGAGTGGACACTATTCGAGAAATTAAGCTGGTTTTCGGTGAAAAGTTTAACGGCTGATGAGAGATTACGGGATGTTTCTGTCGGTGTAAGGACTTCCCACGGATCTGGACGTCGCGCAGCGCTTCCAGGCGCCATCGTCGGCCTGTTTCGACCTGAAAACATTCTAACTTAAGGCTTAATTCACCCAGGACGTCGTGAGAGAACAGAGAAGATTCAGAACAGGCCGGCATGAGGACTTTATGCGGACATTCCACTGTTTAAGGACATTTTGTAATGAAAGAACGTGCGCGCAAATTCTCCGAGTCGTTTCCGTGACGACTCGGCGAATCTGTGTGCGCCGCGACAGGAAAAACACCTCCATGTTGAAAACCATTTGTAAAATTCAGGCGGCTTTTGATGGCTTTCAACAAGTGAGTAACTGAGAAATTGTTTAACAGCTTGGGCATGTTCCAACTTGCCCGTTAAAGTTTCCAACGGAGGTGTTTTTCCTGTCGCGACCCCCCGCGGTCGGGTCCGGCCCGACATGCGACTCTGCCCGCACGTTCTTTCATTACAAAATGTCCGTTAACAAAGGAATGTCGGAATTAACTCCTCATGCCGACTTCTTCTGAAAGTTCTCTGTTCTCTGACGACTTACTGGGTCAACAGAACCTGAAATGTGGACGTTTTCAACTTGAAACGGTGAGACGCTGCTGCCTCGAAGCGCAGATCGCTGTCAGGCACCGTGGGCCGTCCTTAAAGCGACACTACCAGACCAAAATCTCTCATCAGCCGTTACAATTTTTACCGAAACCCAGCTGAGTTTACGTGGTGTGTCCACAAGTTCTCTTATACTCACTCGACTGGTAAGCACTGAAAGCCGAGATAGGCATGTCCAAACTTGTCCTCTAACACTCCGAAACGGAGGTGTTCCTTTGTCTCGCTTCATCAGCGAATCGGTCATGACGCGCGAAGTCTCCGCGCGGCTTTCCATGACAAAATCTCGTTAAAAGTGAAATTTGCCGGAAAATGGCTGATGTCCAACTCTTGTGGTAACCAGAGAAAGAGCACACGACGGTCTTGTATCCACAGAGCGGTCAGCTTAGAAATGATTCAGTGGTTTGTGCCGCGATGTCGCAGCTCGGAGCGCGGCGCACCGACCGTCCTTAAAGGGGTCCTTAAAGCTGTAGTTAAAGTCCTTATTCTCTGTGAAGCCCGTAAAATTTTCACCAAAAGCCAGATAAATTTTTCGAATGGTTTCCAGGTGCCAGTCTCTAACAGCTTCTGAAAAAATTCTGATGGAAAAAAAGTCCTTTTCATTCCGCCATTTCCAGACAATGAAAATCCGACGAGGGGGCGGGACCACTCCTTCCACAAGGCGTGCTCACAGGCGAATGACGTCACCGACAGGCGTGGAAAAACTCACGCATGCGCACGAGGGTTCAAGCATGTCTGACGTAAAAACATATGAATGAAATCCATATAGTTTTTAAAAAAAATAAAAAGGACCGTTACTTTATGGACACACCACGTATCGAATGGTGTCCACTCAGTTGTGCCTTACAGTTTTTGAAAAATTTTTTATCAAACAAAGCAGCAGTCTCTGAGCCATTCCTAAACAATGAAAAAACGACGAGAGGGTGGGCCACTCCTCACTCAAAGACTGCCCACAGGTGAATGACGTAACCGACAGGCGTGAAAAAACTCTCGCATGCCCACGAGGGTTCAAGCATGTCTGATGTAATCACACGTGATTCAAATCCATGTGGTTTTTGAAAATAATAATAAGGTCCGTTACTTTTATCACAGTCCTCGTACACAACATGCATCCAGCAGCAGACACGTTGCTGTCAGACAACTGTCTGTAAAGTTTTTTGGCAATTTATAACTTTCTAAACAGTTTAATTTGTAATGAAACCGTTTCATTTGTGAGGCTCTTTCGGCGCCATGTTTTTCTTTGGAGACAGCAGTAAGCTCCTCCTACCCCTCCAAACAGAGTGTGCATCCAGATTCACTCCAAACAGAGGGGTTTGAAGCCCTCAGCCTACCCCTCCACCTCACTCCAAAAAGAGAACTGAGACACCCCTCTGTCTGTCCTGCCCACACAAAATGGAGGGGACGGGGTGACGGGGAGAATTAAGACTCAGCGTAAGTCTAAACCTGTTGTTTTATATAATACCATTTGGGGGTATCTTGGTATGACCATTCTAAAGGGGTCTTTCTGCCATCATTTTTAAGTTCATTTTTCTGACTACTGAGATGTGGCATTATTAATTATTAATTATTATGTAATGAAGTTGGTTTCAACTGTGCACCTTTTATGTTAAATAAACCTCTAATTACCACTAATTGTGTTCTTAATTAGTGCTTCCACCAAAATAAATGTTCTTAAGTTGGGTTTTTCCATTCAGTGAACAGTCCCACATCAATTGGCACATTGGCCATTTTTGGGGGTGTGACCCTTCTTAAGGGGTCTTTCCACCATCATTTTTGTTCTTAAGTTCATTTTTCTGACTACTGAGATGTGACACTATGTAATGAAGTTGGCTTCAACTGTGCACCTTTCATGTTAAATAAAACCGAAATGAAATGAAACCGGTTCAGACGCCAGTCTTTCTGCTGATAGAAATCCAGGTCTACATGGAGAAACGTACTTGGAGGTTCAGACTGGTGGCAAAAATATGATTTATGTGCATATTTGATTTAAATCTAATCTCATGCTGCTACTCTGAAAGGTCAAGCTACATGAAATCATGATTTTTTTTTTTTTCAAGCCTCATTTGTAGGTAGTTTGAAATGTGATTTTGAAATTGATTGATTTTGATGAATCACATATTTCCAAATTGGTTTTGGTCTGAACCTTCAGATAGAATTTGTGCCACATAAATCTCCCTCATGTGAGTTTACGCAGAGCTGTGTGACAGTGCTTCTGCCTCTCTCACCCCCCCCCCCCCCCCCCCAACACACACACACACACACACACACACACACACACACACACACACACACACACACACACACACACACACACACAAATCCAAAACTAACTTATTAAAAAAATATGTCTAAAACACAAATCACAAGTGTGGAATCAAAGAGAAATGATGTGGACTGTGCTCCTCAGGCACCTGTGTCACATGCAGCACTTGTACATGTGTGCACAGGGGGTGCCTCAATATTTCCACATCATTAATGCCTTGTGCAATCTCATGATTGCACACTGCCTTTTAGCTGTGCCCATGTTTTCACTATTTGAGTGTGGATGTGCAGCCGACAGCGGCATAAATATACAAAAATGCTTAGGCTTATCATCAGATGGAATTGTAATCCAGAGCACTGTGGGAGTGAAGTTGCAGAGTGACATAGACAGCAGACATGTGACTGCATTACCATAGCAACCAATGTGGATAAGAGTTGAACGTAGATTGTTTCAGAGTCAAACAGATTAGATCTGGTCACTTGATCTATATGGAATCCGCGCGTGTGATTTCCAGGACGTCCCGCACAAAATTCTGCCTGAAGAGAAACACAGCAACACAGTCAATATTACGTTTAAATGTCGATTTCAATAAAATGTTTGATTTCATCACAAATAAAAAAATTCACTAATGACTTGCCCATTTGTGTTTATTTTTGTCATGTTCCCATTTCATTGTCAGCTGATGTCTGGCGAGCCTGTTGGAAAGTTGTGTACATGTTTGAAAGTTTGCGCAGACATCAATTTTCCTGATGGTTGTTTTGTTCTGTCCTGGTTCACAGCTTGCCAGTGGACGTCCAGTTGACGTTAAGCTGCTTTCTCATGTCGGCAGCAGGAGTGAGTTGATCTTAACCTTCACAAAGCTAGCCATTGCGCTGGAATACTTACTTTTTTCTTGCACATGAATCTTTAAAAATAGGAGCTTATTTCAACATAAATTGTGATTCCACTACCAGTGCGCACATTGACGTTTTCAGTAAGATGCTGACGAGACGAGAAAAGCGTTGTAAAAACTCATTTTTTGCTTTTACAATGTGTTGGTGTCACAGAATAATTTATTGAGGGTGGCCTTTTAAGCGACTGTCCTCAAAAAGGGGGTGGGCTGATGCCTGGCCCTGGGAGGTCCAACGCATCGATGCCGTATAATGTGGACAGTCAGTCAGTGAGATCAGATTTGAATCATGCACAACTGTGAGTGTGAACAAGGCTGTGGTGTTTCCAGCCGTGTACTAATCAGGTCCTTCTCTGTCACCCAGAGCAACACAACGGTGTCTAAAAGCTTTTCAAGTTCATTGAGCCAGTTCTCTGAAGTTGTAGGTTATTTAAGTCTTAGTCCATGCTTTAGCTATTTTAGAATAAGCTGATAGGGAGCTGAAGTAGAGATTCAAATTAACTAAAGCTTGGGGAAAGCTGCATGTGAAGGTTTTTAGTTAACTGTGACGGTTTTTAGTTAACTTACAGTGGGGCCACAATGCAACAAGTGGTTTGAAGCATACGAGGTCTGTCAAAGTAACGGTCCTTTTTATTTTTTTCAAAAACTATATGGATTTCATTCATATGTTTTTACGTCAGACATGCTTGAACCCTCGTGCGCATGTGTGAGTTTTTCCACACCTGGCGGTGACGTCATTCGCCTGTGAGCACGCCTTGGGAAGGAGTGGTCCCGCCCCCTCGTCAGATTTTCATTGTCTGGAAATGGCGGAATGAAAAGGACTTTTTTCCCATCAGAATTTTTTCAGAAGCTGTTAGAGACAGGCACCTGGAAACCATTCGAAAAATTTATCTGGTTTTCGGTGAAAATTTTACGGGCTTCACAGAGAATAAGGTCTGTTACTACAGCTTTACGGACCCCTTTAAGGACGCTCGGTGCGCCGCGCTCCGAGCTGCGATGACGCGGCACAAGCCACCGGATCATTTCTAAGCTGATGGCTCTGGATACGAGACAGTCGTGTGCTCTTTCTCTGGTTATCACAAGAGCTGGACATCAGCCATTTTCCGGCAGATTTCACTTTTAACAAGAGATTTTGTCATGGAAAGCCGCGCGGAAGCTTCGCGCGTAAAGACCGATTCGCTTTGGAAGTGAGACAAAGGAACACCTCCGTTTCGGCGTGTCAGAGGACACGTTTGGACATGCCTATCTCGGCTTTCAATGCTTACCAGTCCAGTAAGTATCAGTGAAATTGTGGAGAGCTGGACATGTCCATATCCTTAAAGTGGTCCGTAAAGCTGTAGTAACAGACCTTATTCTCTGTGAAGCCCATAAAATTTTCACCGAAAGCCAGATAAATTTTTCGAATGGTTTCCAGGTGCCAGTCTCTAACAGCTTCTGAAAAAAATTCTGATGGAAAAAAAAGTCCTTTTCATTCCGCCATTTCCAGACAATGAAAATCCGACGAGGGGGCGGGACCACTCCTTCCGAAGGCATGCTCACAGGCGAATGACGTCACCGACAGGCGTGGAAAAACTCACGCATGCGCACGAGGGTTCAAGCATGTCTGACGTAAAAACATATGAATGAAATCCATATAGTTTTTGAAAAAAATAAAAAGGACCGTTACTTTATTGACAGACCTCGTATGTGGAAAAACATCTTTCTTGATGGAATAGGGTGGCCATGGTGTGCTGACTCAGGCAGATGCTGTTTTTGTTTGTTGTCAGGATGCTGGGCAGTCACCTGCGGCTTCATGGCAAGAGGCGGATCCATCCGTGTAACATCTGTGGGAAGGAGTTTAACCACAGCTCCAGCTTGTCACGCCACCGCCTCATCCACAAGAAGGGTAAAGGAATCCCTAAGGATGTCACCCTCAGCCCCAAGGTGGCTACCCTCCGCCACTCGCTGAAGGCTGGTGCCAAAAACAAGAGAGCCAAGAAGCAGCAGCAGGCGGCGGTGGCAGCGGCAGC